>NW_022060266.1:2408592-2708592 GCF_007364275.1 Archocentrus centrarchus | reverse complement strand
GCAATCTTCAATTCCAGCTTATTAATTAATCAAACACCCAGACAAAGTTTTAATTCTTTTGAAAGCCTGACTCTTAGTCTTGTTCATCCTAATTGGGAAAAAACATGTTTTATTTGTTATTATCTATCGTCCACCTGGTCCCTACTCAGAGTTTCTGTCTGATTTCTCAGACTTTTTATCTGATTTAGTGCTCAGTTCAGATAAAATCATTATAGTGGGTGATTTTAACATCCATGTAGATGCTGAGAATGACAGCCTCAACACTGCATTTAATCTATTGTTAGATTCAATTGGCTTCTCTCAAAATGTAAAGGAGCCCACCCACCGCTTTAATCATACTCTGGATCTTGTCCTGATATATGGCATAGAAACTGAAGATTTAACAGTATTCCCTGAAAGCCCCCTCCTGTCTGATCATTTCTTAGTAACATTTACATTTACTTTAATGGATTACACAGCAGTGGGGAATAAGTTTTATTACAGTAGAAGTCTTTCTGAAAGTGCTGTAACTAAGTTTAAGGATCTAATTCCTTCATTATTATGCTCTTCAATGCCAACACAGTGCAGAGCAGCTACCTAAACTCTGCTCCCAGTGAGGTAGATTATCTCGTCAATAGTTTTACATCCTCACTGCGTATAACTTTGGATACTGTGGCTCCTCTGAAAAGGAAAGCCTCAAATCAGAAGTGCCTGACTCCGTGGTATAATTCGCAAATGCACAGCTTAAAGCAGATAACCCGAAAGCTGGAGAGGGAATGGTGTCTCACTAAATTAGAAGATGCTCATTTAGCCTGAAAAAAGAGTTTATTGCTCTATAAAAAAAAGCCCTCCGTAAAGCTAGGACATCTTACTACTCATCATTAATTGAAGAAAATAAGAACAACCCCAGGTTTGTTTTCAGCACTGTAGCCAGGCTGACAAAGAGTCAGAGCTCTGTAAAGCCGAGTATTCCTTTCACCTTAACTAGCAGTGACTTCATCGATTTCTTTACAAATAAAATTTTAGACATTAGAGAAAAAATTATTCATAACCATCTCAAAGATTTATCTTCATGTTCGGCTGCTTTCAGCACTGCTGGTATTTGTTTAGACTCTTTGGCTCCAGTTGATCTTTCAGAGTTAACTTCAATAGTTACTTCCTCCAAACCAGCAACATGTTTGTTAGATCCCATTCCTACTAGACTGTTCAAAGAAGTCTTTCCAATTATTGATGCTTCAATCTTAAAAATGATCAATCTGTCTTTATTAGTTGGCTGTGTACCACAGGCCTTCAAGGTGGCTGTAATTAAACCTCTGCTTAAAAAGCCATCACTGACCCAGCTGTCTTAGCTAATTATAGGCCAATCTCCAACCTTCCTTTTCTCTCAAAGACTCTTGAAAGAGTAGTTGTAAAACAGCTCACTGATCATCTGCAGAGGAACGGTTTATTTGAAGAGTTTCAGTCAGGTTTCAGAATTCATCACAGTACAGAAACAGCATTAGTGAAGGTTACAAATGATCTTCTTAGAGCCTCTGACAGTGGACTCATCTCTGTACTGTACTTGTCCTGTTGGACCTCAGTGCAGCTTTTGATACTGTTGACCATTACATTTTATTACAGAGATTAGAGCTTGCTATAGGTATTAAAGGTACTGCACTGCAGTGGTTTGAGTCATATTTATCTCATAGACTCCAATTTGTTCATGTAAATGGGGAGTCTTCTTCACACACTAAGGTTAATTATGGAGTTCCACAGGGTTCTGTGCTAGGACCAATTCTATTTACATTATACATGCTTCCCTTAGGCAGTATTATTATAAAGCATTGCATCAATTTTCATTGTTATGCAGATGATACTCAGCTTTACCTATCAATGAAGCCAGATGACACATATCAATTAGTTAAACTGCAGGAATGTCTTAAAGACATTAAGGCCTGGATGACCTCTAATTTCCTGCTTCTAAATTCAGATCAAACTGAAATTCTTGTACTCGGCCCCACAAATCTTAGAAACATGGTGTCAAACCAGATACTTACTCTGGATGGCATCACTTTGGCCTCCAGTAACACTGTGAGAAATCTTGGAGTCATTTTTGACCAGGATATGTCCTTCAATGCACATATTAAACAAATATGTAGGACCGCTTTTTTGCATTTGTGCAATATTTCTAAAATTAGAAACATCCTTTCTCAGAGTGATGCTGAAAAGCTAATTCATGCATTTATTACTTCTAGGCTGGATTATTGTAATTCATTATTATCAGGCTGTCCTAAAAGCTTTCTGAAAAGCCTTCAGCTGATCCAAAATGCTGCCGCTAGAGTACTGACAGGGACTAGAAAGAGAGAGCATATTTCTCCCATATTGGCTTCTCTTCATTGGCTCCCTGTTAAATCTAGAATAGAATTTAAAATCCTTCTCCTCACATACAAGGTCTTGAATAATCAGGCACCATCTTATCTCAAAGACCTCATAGTCCCATATCACCCAACAGAGCACTTCGCTCTCAGACTGCTGGCTTACTTGTGGTTCCTAGGATACTTAAGAGTAGAATGGGAGGCAGAGCCTTCAGCTTTCAGGCCCCTCTTCTGTGGAACCAGCTCCCAGCTTGGATTCAGGAGACAGACACCCTCTCTATTTTTAAGATTAGGCTTAAAACTTTCCTTTTTGATCAAGCTTAAAGTTAGGGCTGGATCAGGTGACCCTGAACCATCCCTTAGTTATGCTGCTATAGGCCTAGGCTGCTGGGGGGTTCACATAATGCACTGTTTCTACTCATTCACCTTATTTACTTTGTTTATACTCCACTCTGCATTTAATCATTAATTGATATTAATCTCTGGCTCTCTTCCACAGCATGTCTTTTCTCTCCCCTCAGCCCAACCGGTCGCGGCAGATGACTGCCCCTCCCTGAGCCTGGTTCTGCTGGAGGTTTCTTCCTGTTAAAAGGGAGTTTTTCCTTCCCAATGTCACCAAGTGCTTGCTCATAGGGGGTCGTTTTTGACTGTTGGGTTTTCTCTGTATTATTGTAGGGTCTTTACCCACAATACAAAGCGCCTTGAGGTGACTGTTTGTTGTGATTTGGCGCTATATAAATAAAATTGAATTGAACTGAATTGAATTGCTCTGGAAGGTCATAATCATTTAATTAGGAATTGAGAATCAGTTTTGAGATCTGACCCAGAAACTTGCCACCATTTTCAAACAATAGAGCCTATTATTTGAAAATGGTGGTTAAAAAATGGTTAAAAAATTATATTAATTTAACTGGATTCTGTATTAGAAATACAGAAATACGTGAATTATTATTTATCTGAATTTATGTGAGGATTTTTTTGTTGTTGTTGACAGTGCTGCTGTCATTTTATTTAACTGATCCCAGATGTATTAAATTACCCTCTGCTTTTCTTATTACAGTAATGAAAAAAAAATAGCTTTGGTCCTTCACAGTTCCCTCGTAACCTTTTTTTTGGGGGGGGGGGGGGGTTGGCTCTTTTAAAGGTTCATCAGTTTGTTCATCAGTTCCAAAAAACAGCATTTACCCATGCTATTCCTTTTTCTTTCTGTGTCTTTGTAGGAAAAGCATTAATAGCATCCTGAAACGTTTTCTATCTTCCTCCAAACTGACTCCTAGGAACAAATTATTTGAAGAGTTTCAATCAGGTTCCAAAACTCATCGCAATACAGAAACAGCATTAGGTAAGGTTAGAAATGATCTTGTGGCTTCTGACCAGTGATGTCAGTAATGTCTTACTTAGTACATTACTAAACATTATCCAGTTTCTGCCATCTTAATGTGGCAGCCAGTCTGTCCTTTGGAGAGCAGGTGCTGGGTGCATCTTAGCAGTAACCAACTGGGCATTGTCTCTATGGTTGATCTAGCATCTTTTGGACCAGTCACAGCACCATTATGGCTTTCCCTCTGCATCTTTGCAGGGTCTTCTTGGTGCTAGTTGTGCAGTTTGCACACTAATATCCCCTCTGTATCTCAGGCTTGGCATCTTGTAGGGTCCTGGCCTGGTTGCCATGTAAATATGTAAATTTGTGCATAGCTCGTGTACTTAAGTTGTGATGGTTAGGATACTGGGCTGCACCATCTCCTGTTGGGGTGTCTCAAAGAGTTACCCTGTGCATATGGAATAAGTAACGAAGTGGAGAGATAAAGAACATATGGTTATGTTGTACCTTAATTTTTTGAATGTGAGACTCTTTTGTTTTAAGGCCACTCAGATACATATTCCCATTAAACTATCAGTACCTTCACACCGGCCCAATTGTTTTATGGAAAAGCTGTAGGGTGTGGTAATGCAAGTTGGATTGTCTTAACGAAGAATCTGCATGTTTTGTAGAGGGTCCAGATATCACACATTCTGTTGTCCCATGGAGTGTTTTTGTATTGTTGGGTAAATGGTAAATGGACTAGTTCTTATATAGCGCTTTTCTACTCAGATATGAGCACTCAAAGCGCTTACACAACACGTTTTACATTTACCCCATGCACACCCCTTCATACAAGCACTTCCATGATTAATTAATTAAGGTAAGTGCTTTAATTATCTAACATTCACTCACATTCATACTCCGAAGGAACGGTCGGAGAGCAACTTGGGGTTAAGTATCTTGCCCAAGGATACATTGGCATGCAGCCTGCAGTAGCCAGGAATTGAACCACTGACCTTCCGATCAGTAGGTGACCAGTAGGGTAATGATCATAATTTGTTAAACTGTTAATTTCAGCTCCTTGTTTTGTATGAACATCAGCCTGTTGTCCACTACAGTGGACATGCTGAAAAAATATTATTTAAAAATACATTTGAAAAACATCTATCTTGTGAGATGTTTCTTTGACCCCAAGGATGTCGAAAATTAGAAAGAAAAGCAAATTTGATGACACTTACTTTTCTCTGGTCCCAGGAGGCTATAGGTGTTGTAGCCAAGCACATTTAAAGGAGCAGTTGGGGAATTTTCATTAATCCAGGTTTCAGATAAACACAAAAGTCCAAGTAAGAGTCTAGTAGAACATGGTGCATTTGCTTACTTTTCAGTTTTGTGTTTCTTATATTCAAATGCCCTCCTAAATATCCTTAGGTTTAGCTTTACAATCCTACATCACTCTGGAATGGTTGGCCATTTGAAAGGCTGTTGGAAAAGGTTTTCCACGTCATTTTTTTAATAATAGCAGTATTAACAGTTACTAGTTTCCTGATGCCTGAAACTAACTAATGAAACCGGAAGTATTCTTCCATGTGGTGTCACCATTTATGATGGACAGACTTGGACAGTTCATCATCACCTTGGAATCACTTCCCTGCACATTGAACGACAATGTTATAGGATCATCCAATGTCTTAAAATGTGACATAGACGAAGCTGGTCAAGTGTAAGTTTTTGAAGAGCAAATGGGTTGGTAATGCAGCAACATGCATAGCCCAAGATGGGTTTGCAGTTTAATGCAGTCTTCAAAGACAGGGGCTTGACTGGCCTGTATATTTCCATTATATAGTATTCAATTTACACTCCAAAAAAATGGGAGAGTCCCATTTTTATGGGAAAAATCTTCTTGAATTTACCACTGGGCCAATTTACTGGACCTCAAAGTAGGAATGTGTAAAATATTAATTTTGCACATAGATTTTACTTTTTTATGTGTGTCTGTCTTACATATCAGCAATATGGTGCAGACATTAACACTGTCAACATACAGCAAGAAGGTTCTTTGATCTTTGTTGCCATTGTGCTTGGTGGGATTTCTTCAGGTGCTTCAGTTTGCTCTCACAGTCCATGCATGTTTGATCAGTTGGTGACTCTTAGTTGGCCATATGGAGATTTGAGATACAGTTAGGTCCATAATTTCTTAAACAAAGTCACAGTTTTTTATTTTTAATTTTGTTACATCTGTACACCACCACAGTAGATTTTTAATCAAACAATATGTGGCTGAAGTGCAGACTTCTCTACCTAATTTTAAACCTTAAACCTTGTTTAATAGATAGATAACAAGAACTTGAGCACCCAAAGCCCTTTATATCACAAGTATTCATTCAGAAAGGCACTTCTTCCTACATCTAAGTGCTTTCTATCTAACATTCACACTTAAATGAACACATTGGAGACCTACATGGGTTCAGTATCATGCTCAAGGATATTCAGCATGCAGAGTACAGCAGCCAGGGACTGAACCACCAATCTTATGTTTAGTAAATGACCTCCTGAGCTACAGCCACCCCCAATATGCATGCTTCTCAGATTCAAAGAAATGCTGCAAAACTCATCTGAAAGTTCTTGACAATGTGAATGGATGATGACACAAAGCATACTGCAAAAGCAACCCCAAAAGGCACAGAAATTGAATTTTCTTCAATGGCCAAGTCAGTCACCTGATCTCAACACAATAGAGCATGCTTTTTCAGTTAATAAATAGACAACAAATGTACACATATAATCTGCAGCTGAAGGTGGCTACAATCAAGGTCTAGCATCTCAAGGGAGGAAACAGCTTTTGGTGATGCCATGCTTTCCAGACATCAGACAGTCACTCACTGCACAGGATTTTTATCTAAGTATTAAAAATAACACACATTTATTTATTTTTACTAATTAAATTTGAACTTCTGACAATGGGGTGCTGTGTACAAAAATAATCCAAAAACAGTTAAGGCAAAAGATTTGTAAAAACCATTTGAATTAAAACCAAATCTCTGTGCTCCAATCACATATTGATTGTTTTAAAATCTGTTGTGGTGCCCAACAAATTATGGACCTAACTTTGAGTGGACAGTTAGACTAGAAAAGTGCTATACAAATACCAGTCCATGTACAAATTTATGAATGATTTAAAAGAAAAAAAATATGTATGTTTTTATTAAGGAGCAACATTGTAACCAAAATTTCAAGAATGGTCTCTGTAAAGTGCAAACCACAGAGGCACAACACATGTCAAGAGAAAAACTGCAGTACCTTAGAGGATACTGATCCAGTGACAGGCCATTACACTATAAAGAGGTACTTAATTTTTGCAGAATCTAGTACATGTTTTTCTCTGTGTAATTCACAAATGTGACACTTGGGGTTATCTAAATAAGGCCCAGTAACATGTTGTTTTTTTATTTATTTATTTTTTACTCTTTGCATTGGCATGTTTGCTGGGCTCCTACCCTGTTTTATTCATGCAGTAACATTCAATAAACTCAGACAAGTAAAAGTTGTGAATACATTTTTTTATTATTATTTTCTTTAAACTTGTGCATCAACTTCAAAGGGTAAACTGTGTGCACTGCATTTTGTTTTCACAACAGGTTGAAAATTAGTTAAGTGTTCTTTATAATTTTTCTAAATACATCTTTTCCTTTTTAAAACCATTTACACACAATTGCTCAGCACTGGATTCTAGCAGTTTTTCATTAATCAGAATGAAAGCATCATCGATGATCTTCCTCACTACCTGTGTGTGTGTGTGTACTCTTTATATTTGCTCTTATCAGCTATTATCATTACTATTCTTCTGGGTGAAGTAAAAATATCTTTCTTTAAATATGAGTCCTTTACATGATAAAAATAGTTTATTTTTCTGCTTCTCCAAAATAATGTGTCACTGATGCTTTACCATAATGCTCTGCATCTCTGTTGGAGAGCGTAATACTAATTGGTGTAAATCTGCTCCATGGAGGATGAGTGCATCATGGGCTCTTAGGTTTCTATATTTGTGTGTGTTTCTGTGTTGGTTCTGTCTAGTGTATAAAGGCTCCTGAACTGCCAGCCTGGAGGTCCACCCCTCAGCCATGGATGATGCTCCTCTTACTGTGGTTGGTGTTGGTAAAAATCATTACAAAATTTTGTTTCTTGTCATACAAAAACACTTGTTCATAGAAATTGCAATTGCACAAGTAAATGTGAAGATTTTCTGCTAAAGAAAGAAAGTCACAGAAGTACAAAATGAAAATGAAGGCTTGCCACTGAGCAAAAAATAATAATTAAATATAAATAAATAAAACACAAACAAACAAAAAACCTAACAAAAACACAAAAAGTGTGTACCCATACAGAACAAAAGTAAGGTGTTTTCACTGCAACAGTGAAAATCTAGTCCATAGAGATATAAATAAAGTGTTCTATAAATAAAACAATAAATACTTGGAATAAATATAATTTGTTTGTGATGTGATTGCTGTGAATTTAGACTCGGTGAGCTATGGCCACACCTTTCCTGGGTTCCTTCTTATTGACATTAGAGGTGTTTTCAGACAGCAAGTGGATGCCCCATTGTTCTCAATGAAAACGCAGTAACTGCCACTCTCATGGATGCACACGACTCTGGGTGCTGTGTGGCCATGGAAAGCACTAGCAAGCAAAAAAATACAGGACAGTATTTTACAGGTACTGAGTTCTTGAAATGATACACCTCTGCACTAATAGAGATCAAACATCAAATTGAAAATACATGATTTGCTTATTAGCAAAACTTACTAGAAAATTATTATTATTATTATTATTATTATTATGGCTAATCATCTTCAGCAACAATCCATGAAAAGATTATACTGTTTAGAGCAGCAGCCTGTGGTGTAAAGGCTGGTACAATCGGAGGCAGCCAGGGATACTGGCAACCACTTACTCTCTGAAAGCACCATAAGGGTATGCACCTCCATAGAGTCCTCTTCGTGGCAACTGGCTGGAAATGGACATTGACAGCTCACTATCCTGTGTACCCCTACTTCTGCCCATAGCTTCTAAAAGTCACCCCCACCCACGGATTACAGACTAATCTAGTGTTAGTACTCTGAAACATAAATAAATGATATCACTTATTGCCCAATGGATGATATACAGTATATCCATTTTTGACGTCAATCAATATCATGCTTGACTAAGCAGTGCCTAAGCAGTGCCTCTGTGTACATTATAATGTCCCCACTCTTTCTGGGTTTGGGTTTCAATTTAGCCTCTGTGGTCTCATTCTTTAAATGAAAGTTCACGGTTCACCCAGTTAACGTGTCTATATTGGCTCATAATCTCTAAGATGTTCTTGGTGTTCTTCAAACTGTCTCATTTGAGCTGTGCGGTGAAAAACTGAGCAGCCATTAAGGATGACTTTTTTTTTTTGTCCCACTTTAGATTAATTCTTCAACTTCTGGGATTTGGAAATCTGGGTAAGTTGCTAGTTTACTGCCTTGCCAAGTTGGTAAGTGTAATGAGGTAACTTGCTGAAATTTCACCCAGAATCAAGTTATTTCCACAGGAAATATTGTAGAATCTCTTATCCCTAGCTAATTATAAAGAAACAAGAACAACATATCATCAATATACTGCAAAACACATCTGCTCTATCTTCAAAGTAATGCAACTGCCAAATTTTACCCCCCCACCCCAGAACCCCTTACCATTTACCCACCACCTTTTCCCCAGTGTCTCTGCACACCACCTCACTACCAGAAAAAGGGTAAGAAAGTGATTGAGATTCCCATTTTAGGCCATGGTCTCTTTCCCTGGCAGTCTTCGGTCGTTGAAGGTGTGCATGTTGATAACCTCCTCTGTTTTCACCATGATGGGAGGTTGGGGCTTGTGTTTGAGCCGGCGCTGGCACTTGAGGGAAACCCGCAGTTCGTCCACCATGGCACTGCAGAAAGACCTCTGCAGAAGAAGGAAACAGAAAAAGGAGAACAAAATGTGTTTGTCCAAATGTTATGGGTAACAGACAAGCCTGTTTTCCCTGTGTGCAGCCTCATTTGTAGCCCAATCACGACCCACCATCTCATCTCAGAGTTGCCATAGGGGAAAATGGTAAAATATACAGTGCAGCAGGCTGGAATAGAGGGTATGAGGGATGGGAACAAGGAAAGAAGCAGAATGGAAGGAGATGCAGGACCATAGACTGTGTAGTAGACTGTAAAGGTGTGGAATTACTCAACATCCTGTCACAATACATCAGTTTAAGGATTTGAGGCTGTTGCTGCGCATTCAGGGCTTTTTATGCATAATAGATGCAAAGCAAGATTTTTCTGCTTCTTTTTTGGACATTTTGCCTTTATTGGATAGCAAACAGTGAAGATATACAGGAAAGTGTGGCAAAGAAACGCAGCGAAGGGTCACAGGTTGGACGAACTCAGGCCAGTTGCACCACACGTATGGTGGCCTGCTCATACACTGAACCAAACTGGCACCCAAGATTTTATGCTTCTAATCAAAAAGTGAATCTGGTGCAGATTATTGCATCTTAGATCATAAAATACATGTATGATCTAAAATCTATGATTTTCCATGTCCATTGCATTTTTATTTAATCTTTATTTATTGGTATGGATACATGTTTTTGTATACTTTCAGATTTGTTAACTACTAGTGCTACTTGTTGACAGTCTGGGGCAAAGGTGTAAATCTGATTTTAGACAAACCGTTGATGTGTTTTACAAAAACATATTACATTTGTTTTCCTTACGAGTAGCATGGCAGTAACCTTCTGGCAGATCATCCATCAGTTTGGTATAGACATAAATACTGTGGTATGCAAAAGTTTGGGCACCCCTGATAATTTTCATCATTTTCCTTTATAAATCATTGGTTGTTCGGATCAGTAGTTTCATTTAAATATATCATATAGCAGACGAACACAGTGATATTTGAGAAGTGAAATGAAATTTATAGGATTTACAGAAAGTGTGCAATAATTATTTAAACAAAATAAGGCAGGTGCATAAGTTTGGGCACCCTTGTGATTTTATTGATTTGAATACCTTTAGCACTAATTATTGGAACACAAAATTTGTTTTGTAAGCTCATTGACCCTTGACCTTCATACACAGGTGAATCCAATCATGAGAAAGGGTTAAGGTGGCCAATTGCAAGTGTTTCTCCTCTTTGCATCTTCTCTGAAGAGTGGAAACATGGGAGCCTCCAAACAACTCTGAGATGAGCTGAAAACAAAGATTGTTCAGCATCATGGTTTAGGGGAAGGATCCAAAAAGCTCTCTCAGAGATTTCAGCTGTCAGTTTCCACTGTGAGGAACATAGTGAGGAAATGGAAGACCACAGGTACAGTTGTAGTTAAGGCCCGAAGTGGCAGGCCAAGAAAACTCTCAGATAGGCAGAGGAGAAGGATGGTGAGAACAGTCATAGTCAACCCACAGAGCAGCTCCAAAGACCTACAACATCATCTTGCTGCAGATGGTGTCACTGTGCATCGTTCAACTATTCAGCACACTTTGTACAAGGAGAGGCTGTATGGGAGAGTAATGCAGAAGAAGCCTTTTCTGCACACACACCACAAACAGAGTCGCTAAAGCACATTTGAAGCCAGCTTCATTTTGGAATAAGGTGCTGTGGACTGATGAAACTAAAACTGAGTTATTTGGACATAACAAGGGGCGGTATGCATGGTGGAAAAAGAACACAGCATTCCAAGACAAACACTTGGTACCCACAGTAAAATTTGGTGGTGGTTCCCTCATGCTGTGGGGCTGTGTGGCCACTGCAGGTACTGGGAATCTTGTTAAAGTTGAGGGTCGCATGGATTCCAGTCAATATCAGCAGATTCTTGAGAACAATGTTCAAGAATCAGTGACAAAGTTGTGCCGGGGCTGGATACTTCAACAAGACAACGACCCCAAACACTGCTCAGAATCTACTGAGGCGTTCATGCAGAGGAACAAGTACGACGTTCTGGAACGGCCATCTCAGTCCTCAGAAATGTTCCTTCTAAGCTGCGCGCCTGCACAATCGCGCACTGTTCGCACATTCTCAGCGCACAAGAAAATCTATGCAGCGCAAAAAATTGAATCCGACATAAACCGTAAACTAATTAGACCAATAAAAATTTTTTCGTACCATTTTGTAAGTCAGTGAGTGTCACTTGTTCAGTCAATGATACAATACGGTTCACTTACGCTACGCAGCCAATCATCGCATACTATTGTGTGTACGTGCCTTGCCCATATGCACCGTGGCACCGTGCAGGTTAGCTAGGTAAGAACAGTGTGGTGGAGTTAATTAAGAGACGCGAATGCTAACCCATTATCATGGCTAAGCGAACGGGCAGTGGGAGATCCACTCACCAAGCCAAAATAAAAAAGAAATGCGCTTCTTTTAAGATGGAATGGCTGTTGGCGTTTGTGCAAATAGAAGAAACATCGGTGAAACTGGGTGAGATTTTTTTTTTCCAGTGAGAAAGGCTTGCTCTGCAAAACATGCAGCGAAACCAAAGTAACAAGTGAGTTTGCAGAGGGAAAAATGTGGACTGAATGGAAGTTGGACTTCCTTAACCGTCACATTTAGCAGAAAAGTCATTTGAATGCTGTTGAAATTGTAAGAAGACTCAAGATGCGAATGGGGATTGGTACATTATTGCAGGAGAGCGCAAAAGGCCGAGAGAAAAGGAATGAGCTGTCACACAAAGATAAATCTGACCCTGGACAAGTTAAAGTTCTCATTGACAATATTTTACTTGCCATCAAAATGAATGCATCAATGCTGTCAGTTCAACAAATCCATGATCACATGGCAAAGTATGTCAGCATACCAGAAAGCTGGCGAAGCAAAAACTATGCCTTTGAATTTGTGAACTCAATCAGTGAGATGAGTGCAGAATGAGACTATGTGCAATGTTAAAAATGCACCCTGGCATACCCTGATAGTAGATGAGAGCACAGACAAAGCAGTACACAAAATGCTAGTCATATATATTAAATACAGGGAGGAAAATGATGTCAACTATAAAACCGTGTTTGGTGGCATCATCCAGCTGACAGCATGCACTGCTCAGGATATTGTGCAGGCAATAACTCAGTTTTATTTCAAACATGGACTGGACATGCAGAGAATGGTGATGCTGACCTCCGATGGTGCCTCAGTAATGCTAGGAAAACACAACGGAGTTGCAGCTTTGTTAAAGCGTCAAATACCACACCTAACTGAACAACATTGTGTGGCCCATAGAGAGGACTTGGGCATTGATGATGCCTGGAAAGATGTGCCTTTGATGCGAGACGTGGAAACTCTTCTTAGAACTGTATTTTCCACTTTCTCTCGGTCCACTGGGAAGAGGGGCAAAATGGAGGACCTAGAAGAGATTCTTGATGAAGATACACTGTCATTCAGGCCTCTGAACGAAGTGCGATGGCTGTCGCGGCATCAAGCTGTGAATGCTACTTTGAGGAACTACACTGTGCTTGAGGAATATTGCAAAAGAGAATTAACTGATAACAAAGATCCAGTGGCAAAGTACTGCTACAAAAAGCTGAGTGATTCAAAGTTCAAGGTTACTCTCCCTGCTCTGGGAGATGTTTTAGGTGAGCTGGCACAACTCTGCCTTTCTTTTCAAAGACACAACCTGACTGTGATGGAAGGACACTGCCTTGCAAGAGCAAAGATTGAGAAGTGGGTTCCCAATACTTGAAGGAGAAGGATGTACAGTGGAGTGACCGTGTCAAAGAGGCAATGGGGACCTCATCAGTTGATGGCAGAAATACTGGTGAGATTACTCTTTTGATCAGTAAGCTCTGTGATCACATGGATGCTCGTTTTCCAGAGGATGAATTAAAGGAGTGGTCTGCATTTGACATTGAAGCATTGAGCTCAGACATCAGTTTTGACTATGGATCAGCAGACATTTCTACAAGTATGGGGCCATTCTCCACCACCCACAGTCTATGGAGGGCATCAACAAACAATATGCTGAATTCAAGTACATAATGAAGCAAAAACTTAAACAGGGGACAGTCAGCACATTCTCAGATATGGTTGCTGCAGCACTTAGATGTGAGGAGCTAAAGGAGATCTCACAGCTTGTGGATATTTGTGCTACATTTCAAGCATCCAGTGCTGATTGTGAAAGAGGATTTAGTTTAATGAATCGTATCAAAACAGCATCCAGAAATCGTCTTGAAGTGGCACATTTGGACCAGCTGATGCGCATAAAGTCAAAGCAAGAAGCAGATGGAGCCATTGACCTCGACAAAGTGTACAACCATTGGAGGAGTGAGAAGGACAGACGTGAAAATTAGGTAAAATTTAAGTCAGATTTGTGCATATTCTAGTGACATTTATTAAGATTTTTTATTTATGGATATGAATCATGAAATGCTGTTACTATTACATAATTTATGGGTAGTAGAAATGCTAAAAAAACTGTGTAATTAAATATTTTACAGACAAAGTTACAGGAATTTATACTGTATCACAAGCTACAGCACACATTCCATTGTGCAAAATGTGAATGTTTTAATGTGAACAAAATTTATGCCTGAAAGATGTAATGTCTCATTTCTTCCAGAGCAAGACCCTCACCCTGGCCAAAGCAGGACTCTCACATATAACATGATACACATCTAATGAACGACAAGATTTTTCTTTTTTCATTTTAAGTGGGCCAAATCACTTATATTAAAAGCAAACTAATGGAAATGCTGTTATCTGATTCTTTTAATAAGCCATGTAACTTGCTATGATCTTTAGTTTATAACAGGTGTAATGCTGGTGTGTGTGGCCACAGCGTGCACATCTGATGTTGCTCACAGTGGTCCTCAGTGTGCTCAGGGAGCTTTTGTGTATGCCCAGACACACGAAAAATTAGAGGGAACATTGGTCTCCAGACCTGAATATTACTGAAAATCTGTGGTGGGATTTAAAGCGGGCTGTCCATGCTCAGAAACATCAAACCTGACTGAACTGGAGATGTTTTGGAAAGAAGAATGGTCCAAAATACCTTCAAGCAGAATCCAGACTCTCATTGGAAGCTATAGGAAGCGTTTAGAGGCTGTTATTTCTGCAAAAGGAGGATCTACTAAATATTGATATCATTTTTCTGTTGGGGTGCCCAAACTTATGCACCTGCCTAATTTTGTTTAAATAATTATTGCACACTTTCTGTAAATCCTATAAACTTCATTTCACTTCTCAAATATCACTGTGTTCATCTGGTATATGATAGATTTAACTGAAACTGCTGATCTGAACAACCAATGATTTATAAAGGAACATGATGAAAATTATCAGGGCTGCCCTAAACTTTTGCATACTACTGTATAGCGCCACAAATGTAAGACTGATTGCCCTAAAGTACTCTGCTGACTTTCCATGTAGCACTATTAGTTGGTCATTTTCTTTAATTTACACTGAAAGCATCACAACACATTTTTGATAACAGGCCATGATATTTGGTATATACAGAACATATATTTCAAAATGGCACCCCAACTATTTTGTTATCCATTGATCCACTGACTTTTTAAAATCCTGTCATCAGGCCAGTCAGTTTGTAAAAATTAATTCACTCCTTTAGTCAGTGATCAAATATCTGTAATTTTTTTCTGTTGGTGTTACCTGCATAGCAGGCTTAATATTTATTAGCAAATTTTAGCATTTGCTAATTAACAAAGAGGTTAAGCTAAGGTGTAGGACAAGCTTAGAATTAGCATGGTTTTTAGCAAGCTGTGCACTGTCATTGTGAAAGTCTGTCCCCTCAAAAATTTTACCAGATTTGGATTATCCAGTTCCTTGATGCTGTTTTTGGACAGAGAGCATGACGGCAGAGAAAGGGAGGTAATACTGTGAGGGATCAACCACTCTGAGTTAATAGTATAAAAAGGGATATGACCTCAGCTGCAGTCAATAAGGCTAGCCAATATCAGATTGAAACCTAATACCAGATGCTCATTTCAGGTAGAAAAGATATATGTTTATCCATCAGAAACTATGTTGAGAATCAATGAATGCCAGCATAGTTCCTCTATAATGTTCAGTATTTGACAGTCATATCCTTGAACTGGTTTATTTTGAGCCTTGTCCCTGCTGTGTGGTGATGCTGCTGTGCAGATTTATATTTAGAATTCTAAATAGCTGCAGATTAACAGGGAAAAAATGTCTACCATCTAAATATATAATAGATTTATCTCTAATGGTTCTGCATAGTTGGAAATGACTCTTTCACCCATTATTGAAAGAGCAGCAATAAGAATACACTCATGACCTTAGTGTCACTGCAGCACCCTTTCCCTTTTCTTCCAGGTCCTTTCTTAGATCTTTGTGGGATTTTTTTCCTATTTCTTAAGGACATGACTCAAGTAATGCTGAACATTATGGTGCTGTCAGGTCCAACCTGAAAAGAGCCATCAGATGGTGAGATGGTGTGAAGGAGGCAGTGACCAGCACAGCGCCACCCATAAGCACTAACAGCATGACATATACTAGTAATACAAATGATGTCAGGGGAGTGTTCCACAGTATCAGCCCTTGTTAAAATGCAGGTTCACACAAAATCCAAGGAAGGGTACTCAGAGATTCTTCAAATCACATGGCGGTGGTGTTCAGCAAAATCTTTAACCTCTCAGTGCTACAATGCACTGTCCTCCAATGCCTCAAGTCTTTGAATATTGTGCCTGTCCCCAAAAAACTGGCAGTTAGTAGCCTTAACAAGAAGAGCTGAAGACATTAAAGCTGCACAAGGTGGGTCAATATATTAAACCCTATGGATAAAGACTGAGCTGTCACTCAATTTCATATATGTGGAACGACAGAGAAGCGAATACTTTTGGCAGTTTAATCAATCTATTAAATGAAATCTATTCAATTCAATTATTTATATAACACCAAAACAGAAAAAAATAGTTGTCTCAAGATGCTTTATACTGTAAAGTAAAAACCATACAATAATTACAGAGAAAACCCAACAGTCAAAATGACCCCCTATGAGCAGCACTTGGTGACAGTGGGAAGGAAAAACTCCCTTTAACAGGAAGAAACCTCCAGCGGTTGGGGGTGAGGGGAGAGAGACAGGACAAAACACAAGGTGTGGAAGAGAGCCAGAGATTAACAATAAGTCATGATTAAATGCAGAGTGGTATATAAACACAAAGTGAGTAAAAAGTGGTGAATGAAAAAGGAACACGGTGTCTCATCTTAAAATGACTCCAAGATTTCTCACAGTGTTACTGGAGGCCAAGGTAATGCCATTCAAAGTATTTGATTAGACACAATGTTTCTGAGGTTTGTATGGCTGAGCACAAGAACTTTGGTTAAGGGTTACAAAAGGCCAAGGTTACAAAAGGATTTCTGCAGCACTCAAGGTTCCTAAGAGCATAGTGGTCTCCATAATCCTTAAATGGAAGAAGTGTGGGATGACCAGAACCAGACCTGGCTGTCCAGCCAAACTGAGCAATCGTGGGAGAAGAGCCTTGGTGAGAGAGGTAAAGAAGAACCCAAAGATCACCCCAAAGTTTTCAGGGTGGCTGTAGCTCAGGAGGTAGAGCAGGTCACCTACTGATCAGAAGGTCGGCGGTTAGATTCCTGGCTACTCCAGGCTTCATACCAGTGTATCCTTGGGCAAGAAACTTAACCCCAAGTTGTTCTCAGATGAATGTGTGTCAATGTTAGATACTGTAATAGTTAATCATGGAAGTGCTTGTACGGATGGGTGAGAACTAGTCCATTTACCATCACTGTGGCTGAGCTCCAGAGATGCAGTAGGGAGATGGGAGAAAGTTCCACTAAGTCAACTATCACTGCTGCAGCAGTGGGGGCTTTATGGCAGAGTGGCCTGATGGAAGCCTTTCCTCAGTGCAAGACATGTTAAAGCCTGCAGAGAGTTTGCCAAAAAACACACGAAGGACTCCCAGACTATGAGAATTAAGATTCTCTGGTCTGATGAGATGAAGATTGAACTTTTTGACATTAATTCTAAGCGGTATGTGTGTTTTTCAGCTGCAGGGACAGGACGACTGGTTGCAATTGAAGGAAAGATGAATGTGGCCAAGTACAGAGATATCCTGGAAGAAAACCTCTTCCAGAGTGCTCAGGACCTCAGACTGGGCTGAAGGTTCACCTTCCAACAAGACCATGACCCTAAGCACACAGCTACAAAAACAAAGGAGTGGCTTCACAACTCTGTGACCATTCCTGACTGGCCCAGCCAGAGCCCTTACCTAAACCCAACTGAGCATCTCTGGAGAGACCTGAAAATGGCAGTCCACCAACATTCACCATCCAACCTGTCGTTTTCCACATCCAAATCCAGGTGTGGAAAACTTGTTCCATTATTCCCAAGAAGACTCATGTCTGTACTAGCTCAAAAGGGTGCTTCTACTCAATACTGTGTAAAGGGTCTGAATACTTCTGACCATGTGATATTTAAGTTTTTCTTCTTTAATATGTTTGCAAAAATTTCTACATTTCTTTTTTTTCTGTCGAGATGGGGTGCTGAGTGCACATTAATGAGAAATAAAATGAACTTTTTTGATTGTAGCAAATGGCTGCAAGGAAACAAAGAGACATTGACTGAAAATATTAGTAGACAAACATCAACCCAACATGCATCTCCACACACTTGGTAAGTATGGAGGATATTTAAGTCCATAGAACATCATTGATGCTCTTTGTATCTCATTAGACTGGAGTCCTGTGCTGCTGTATGTCCAATTAAAGTGCTGCTTCTTCAGTTTTTCACATGTTACTGTCACATCTGCATATGTAGTGTGCAACAAGAACAGCAACTGGAACGCTTCTGCTCCAGGAAAAGCTACAAGGGAAAGTCACTGAATATTCTCCTAGCTAATAGGTGGTTAATGTTACAAATAACATGCTCAGATGTATTTGAAAGAAACTATTTGTGCTATAGCCCAGCATCTAAATGGACTGGTCTTTACATAGCAACTTTCCACTCAACATCAGCACTTAAAAGTGCTTTCTGCTGCAAGAATTATTCACCATTTTAGCATTCAGCAAATGTGCCATGGAATGTTTCAGAAGCTTCTCTCCATACCATATTGCTTGAAATAGCACCATTTTGCATTTTTGGCCACATTGGCTTTTATGGGCAGTGGAGAAAGACAGGAAATGGGCAGGAAGTCAGACGCTGGAAAGGCACAGAGAATCTAGTTAATTTTCAAAATGAATTATCCCATGCAGACTAAACCCTCCACTTCTGAAATGCTAAAATGTGAAAAACTGAAAAAAAAGAACTGTATCAGAAATCAGACATCACAGACAACTAATAAGTGTATTCTATGCACTTTAAGCATCTACACCCAACTGCTTCTGAAATAAATGTAGTCAAGCTTTAGTAATTATTGGTAACTGAAAGTAAAAATGATGCTCAAAAGGATTTACTGAAACCATGATAGTTTACAGTTGTAAGACTAAGTTGTAAGAGATCTTGAAATCAGAAAATATAATATATTGGGTGTTGGACTCCACCAGGGCTGCCCTTTTTCAGCAATTCTGTTCATAATTTTTATGGACAGAATTCCTAGTTGTGTATATATATATAAGATACTGTAGCAGCTGTAGTGCGAGGTGATGGTGTGTACATGCGCAATGTAGGATGAAGTTAATTCAAAAAGTTCAATTGGAGAGAAAGAGCCTTATCAGTAGTACTAAAAATAGCTGTACATAATGACGTGTCTGTGAGATGGTTAGGATGTTTTTTCTTTAATGTTTAAAATTTTATTTGTGAAGAAATTTGTGAAGTCACTACTAGCCAAGTTAAAGGAATATTCTGCTAAACAGAGCTCTGACTCTTTGTCAGCCTGGCTACAGTGCTGAAAACAAACCTGGGGTTGTTCTTATTTTCTTCAATCAGTGATGGATAGAAAGATGTCCTAGTTTTATGGAGGGCTTTTTAAAAAAAAAAATAGAGTAAGTAAGTAGCGTTATTTGTTTTGGTGGGGATTTAAGGACCCATTTACATGACAACGTTTCCATTTCCGTGTGCAGGTGCCCCCTTTTCCAAAAAGCAGCATTTTTGTCCATTTACATAGAAACGTTGTTGTTTTGATGTGTTTCAGCCTCGCGTTTACATGGAGACGTTTCAGAAACGATCTCCAGTTACATGAAAACATTAGAAACGGTGAAACCGATGTAGTTCCTATTGCCAGGCCACAAGCTGGCGGTGTTTTTTTTTTTTTTTTTTTTTTTCCAAAGCTTGTATATGCAACACATGCATCCCTGGAGGGACTCGGTGGGATGTGCAGCAAAGATCTGTTTATTATTTACAAAATGGCCAATGTGGGAACCTTTGTGTGAACTGACGACAAGGTTGGATTGCTAATGCACACAACACTAAATTATAAAACTGCAAAAACACCGAAAGATATTGACTGAGAATCATGCCACTCAAAGTACACAGATATTTAAGTTAAAGTTTTAGTTCAATTTAAAAGACTGCGCAACACAAGAAGCACTCGTGAATCTGTCATTGCGATTGTTGTTCATCTATTAGCACATGCGAGGACAACTGTGGCAGTCGCAACCATAATGCGCATGTGTGAGTGCCCCCTTTTCCAAAAAGCAGTGTTTTTGTCCATTTACACAGAGATGGCGGCTAGAGCGTTTGGCCATTTCCAAAAAGTATAATTTTCATTCCGTTCTCATGTAAAGGGAGGCCGAAACGCATCAAAACGACGTGCAAACGGGGTCTAAGTTAGCTACTGTCATGACTTTTCTATAACTTTTTGGCAATTTAGAACATTAAAAGCGAGAAAAGGGAGAAATCTTTGCCATTTTCTAATAAAATACTTTACAATGTTTATAGTATGTGTTCAGTTATCTGGACACATTCTAAGGTTCTGGTAAAGTTATGGTGTGGAAGAAAACGTTAGAATTGGTTAAAATTATAATTGAATTACTCAGCCAGAAAAAGCTCTGTAGCCCAACTGATATATCACATTTATATAAGTACAGCTGTCCGTCACTATATCGCAGTTCACTTATTGCGGCTTCACTGTATCACATTTTTTTTTTCTAAATATATCTAATTCTGCACTGCAGAGTTTTTGCTATATCACAGGATTTTGCAGTTCATCACTTGGACGAAGAGATCAGTTACGCCTACACCTTTAGCAGAAATAGAAGTTACGGGCGAGGATGTGGCACCACCTGATGAAGCGCCTGAATAAATGGTGACTCCAGGGTTAGTTGTGTCAGCACTGTTTGCAGCACATGTAGCAGAGTAGCAGGTGGTGCAGAGTCAAGCAGTGTGTGACTGGGGTGGCTGAGGCTCAGGAGGTAGAGCAAGTCACCTACTATTACTACTACTAATTGGAAGGTTGGTAGTTCAATCCCTGGCTTTTCCAGTCTGCAAGGTTCCCTTGGGAAAGATCCTGAACCCCAAGCTCCCCACTGATTTTTTTCATTGGAGTGTGAATGGTAAAAAGAAAGCATTTCTGACCAAGATATATCTTTCAGTACAAATATTATTGTAATTCATTATTATCAGGCTGTCCTAAAAGCTTCCTGAAAAGCCTTCAGCTGATCCAAAATGCTGCAGCTAGAGTACTGACAGGGACTAGAAAGAGAGAGCAGATTTCTCCCATATTGGCTTCTCTTCATTGGCTCCCTGTTAAATCTAGAATAGAATTTAAAATTCTTCTCCTCACCTACAAGGTCTTGAATAATCAGGCCCCATCTTATCTCAAAGACCTCATAGTACCATATCACCCCAACAGAGCACTTCGCTCTCAGACTGCTGGCTTACTTGTGGTTCCTAGGATACTTAAGAGTAGAATGGGAGGCAGAGCCTTCAGCTTTCAGGCGCCTCTTCTGTGGAACCAGCTTCCAGCTTGGATTCAGGAGACAGACACCCTCTCTATTTTTAAGATTAGGCTTAAAACTTTCCTTTATGATAAAGCTTATAGTTAGAGCTGGATCAGGTGACCCTGAACCCTCCCTTAGATACCCCTCAACAGTGGCGCAAAAACTGGGTATGCATAGGGGCGCCACACAGGGGCATCCGCATACACCTTAGAAAGTATATAGCTGCGCCCCTGCCCTGCAATAGGCCTTGGCTTCATTCAACACTTTTCACTCGCTGCCCCTCCCTGAGCCTGGTTGTGCTGAAGGTTTCTTACTGCTAAAACGGAGTTTTCCCTTCCCACTGTTGCCAAGTGCTTGCTCACAGGGGGTCATTTTGACTGCTGTTTTGTTTTTTTCTGTTATTAATATATGGTTTTTACTTTACAATATAATGCACCTTGGCACAACTATTTGTTGTGATTTGGCGCTATATGATTAAAATTGAATTGAACT
Source organism: Archocentrus centrarchus (assembly GCF_007364275.1). NCBI lineage: Eukaryota > Metazoa > Chordata > Actinopteri > Cichliformes > Cichlidae > Archocentrus > Archocentrus centrarchus. The sequence continues at coordinate 2,686,611 of NW_022060266.1, read as the reverse complement.
GAACTTAGGAAAAAAGGTTTACGTGAATGGGTGTGAATGGGTGAATGAGGCATGTTGTATAAAGTGCTTTGAGTGCTTGAGTAGAAAATTGCTATATTAGAACCAGTCCATTTACCACAATAAGTTACCCACTTAAAAATAACACGGTTAAAAAGTTAATGAGAAGTTAACACAAATAAATTCTAGCATACATTTTTAATATAATTTGCACTGTACATAAAGAATTTTATAATATATATAAACAATTAAAATTTTTTCTTCCTAAAAATCCAAGTGGTTCTTATTCTTGGGGCATTTTGTGAAAGACACTGGCATGACGCAGCAGTGTGTCACACACCAGGTTTTAACATTAGTGACCCAGGGCTGTCACTCCCAACCTGTCATAACTCAGCAGGATTGGTTACAGGTTTTTTTTTTGACTGGTTACAGTTAAGGCTGCTAAATTAACAAAAATCAGAATCACAATTATTTTTGTTAATATGGCAATCTTGATGATTTAACCAAAATATTAATTAGCTTAAAAATTATCTTTTATGGGGGGATTTCCTATAATTTAAATAAAAAACAAATAAATGGAAAACATATGTGCTGGGAGACTTGGGGCTGTATGTTTTGGAGTTCAGCCCAGACTAAGGTAATGATTTTTTTTTCTTTTTTAAAGCTAACCTCACTAGGGCAACTGTCAGTCTGTGCCAGCCTGCTGCCACCTTTGGATGGAAACAATGAGGAAAAGAAGCCCAGGCAGCAGTGAACTTATGTGCTAAGGTAGACCTGCAAGACAGTGAACAGAGAGTGGTGGAGAGCTGAAGCTGACAGCCAGTTGTGCACCATGGAAGTGGGCCAGGTAACAGATCCTGAACCGGGTCACACACCAGGACAGGTTTGTGACCTCTAACACTAAACCATGATCTTTTAGTAACTAATAATGTACTGTAGTCCCAGCGCCTAAAGCCCAAACAGTGGGTTAAAGCCAAAGTAAAAATACAGTTTAAAAAAAAAGGGACTAAAGAAGGAAAGAGTGAAGTCACGTGCAAAACACAAAGGTTTAAACCAGATGCAAGCAATGGCCTCCTGGTGATTATGCACAAATACAAAAAAAAAAGAAAAAAAAAAGCATCTTGTGCTTAATGGTGTGTAAGGCATCTGACAAAACAGCATTCTGTGACAGCCTGGCAGTCTGCAAAAAAATCCAGTACTGGTACATCCTGTTTTCTTATTAATGTATTATTCACTGATTTTCTTAAGTGGGGAACTGGAGTCTGTAAGAACTGTCATTGGCCATACATGGACCAGTCCCGAGTCCATCGGTAGGCTAGCACAGAGAGAAAGAAAAATCACTAATTAACTGGAGATACGTGTCTTTGGACTGTAGGAAGAAGCCAGAGTATCCAGAGAAAAAACCAATGGGAAAACAATCCCAACCACGTCTCCATTTGCTGATATGAAAATTCTACATTTAGTGCATTTAAATGGACAATTTTGCTGTCATGTGTATCCCCTTTACTGCTGTTTATGCAGACTTAAACTGTCAAGCACCTCCACTTTCAGTAAACACATGAGTGTGCCTAAATCTATCTTTTGTTCACATACACATGTGTTTTTACAGTGTTTTTCACACTGTAGTGGCTGATATTCTGACTCACTCTGAAACAGGCATTCCATATATATTGATTTTTCTTGCCTGTAAAATTAAATGGCATGGCAGTGTTTTCAACGGAGACAGTCCCATAGCTCCAGGCTTTGGGAAACACTGGGACAACTATGGTTGCACTCAAGGGACAGATTGCAATCGTGACTGCCTGCTGGTGGCATATCAGATTGATAGCAGCTATGGGTCATTGGATTACAGAGGTTTTATGACACTTGACAATCCACCAAAGCTGCACTGCTGTGGTGGATAGCACTGTATATCTCAGAGGAAAGACCTGCCCACATTAAAGGAATACGGAAAGGTCATTAATGTATTACTGAGAGCAGACATCACAAGCATAAAGATACATTTGGTCTGTGTGGTTTATTTAAATAGGCCTGATCATATAACTGAATAATGGTTAATAAAACTATAAATCATGAAGGCATTTCCCAGAGAATATTACTGTTTTAATTTCACTCTCTATAAGTTTAATAGGTATGCTTGTCCAGAAGTATTCACAAGAAGATTACTTATCGAATACAAATATAACTGTGGAGTAGCACAGCGTGGCAGTCGTTATCATTCTTGCCTCTGGTTCTGAACCTGCTGGTCAGCGGGGGCCTTGGACATTCTCTCAGTGTTCCTGTTTGTTATTGTCTTCAGTCATCGGATCTCAACCCAACTGAACACCAATGGGAGATTTTAGATTGACATGTAAGACAGGACACTTCATCAAAATATCTTTTGGAATAATGCGGATCATCTGTCCACAATCAGTGCTCGGAAATGTACGTGAGATTCACAAATATTTACTCTGTGATGTATTCAGCCTGTTATTACAGTATTTAAAACATTATGTGAGTCACAGACACACCACTAAATCCAGTTAAATGGAAATACATCAGGAATAATGCAGCTATTCATTTTAGGAAGTACAACTATATTCAGATGATTCAGATGTCTCTCTTTGATGCACAGAAAAAAAAATCTAAATTAATAGCAGCCAGATACCAAACAAAATCAATGTATTGGATTTGGAGAAAAAAGGTCTCAGTGTCATTGTTGTGTCAAAACACTGAGATTCCCTTTTGTATCCGCAGATAGCCGAGGTATTGATACAGAACTAAATGAAGCTTTCCCACACAGGGAGCCCCAGCCTTTTAATGCCACCATCCCAAATTAACTGAAGAAGACTTTTGAACTTTTTGAACTTTATATGTATAATTTAAAGAGTCACCGGCAGACGAATTCAGTCATTTATACATAATACACATTATGGTGGATGGATGGATGCTGATAAGGGCCACAGAACAATATTTGAGTCCACATACTGTGACTGAAATTAACTATTAAATTGGTTAACCACTAAACTTGTTTTTTTCCACTAATATACAAAAGCATATTTTCTTATTTTAGTATATAACTTTTTGATGGTAAATGTATGCATTCCTTATACCCCAGGGTTTCCCCCTTCTCCTGAATTATTTTATGGTCATCTTGAAGGAATTTGCTGCCAATTTTCAGGATTATTTCTATGACTTAGTGATGGAGGTAATATATTTTCAGTTTCCATGTTACTACCACATTATTTTTTTGCCTTCTTCCTAAAAAAATCTTTGCAATGTAACAAGTCTCTTAACCCAATAAAGCATGCTTTTCATTTACATATTTGCATGCGTGCACGTGTGTGTGCATGCACATGCATCCATATTCATGATAGTTTGTGTGTGCTTGTGTGTGTGCGTGTGTGTGTGCGCGTTTCTGCTGGGTTGATAAGATGGGTTCCTCACACACAGCTGGTGGTCCCTGTACCCCAGAAGCCATGTTAGTGTGCGGCAGCCTGAACAGCAGGCAAGAAAAGAGGAAAAAGCAGCAGGAGGTGGAGTGGGAGGACAGCACAGGTGATAAGCTGAGTGAGGGAGGGAGGTACAAGAAAATAAAGGAGCAAGAGGAGGAGAGGGAGGAAGGGGTCAGCTATGGCAATCATGGAAATCTGACAGACTAGCATGGAGATGACAAAGAAATGCTCAGTTGAGAGTCTATGAGGCATGTGATTTAGTGGAAAATCATGTGACCACAATCCGTTTTCTGAGAGTTAAATTGGATTAAATTACCAGCAATAATTTTCTGAAATCTATTTTAATTCACAACTGACATCCTCCTTGCTCGTAGCGAGAGCTTAAAAATAAAGTGAGGCATTTACTTTTCAGGAGGTTATACATGCCGGCTAACACACAGTCATCCCAAAAGACTGATAGACTGATGCAGAGAGGTCAGGATATGTTTGGAAAATACTAACTAACACAAGTTCTAGCAGGAATGCTAATGGTTAGCTCCTTAAAAGTTAAAAAAAAAAAAAAAAAAAAAAAAACCTAAGTTGTTTATTTCAGGTCTTTGAAAGTAGAAAATGAGACATTATGATAGTAGAAAAACTCATTTATGCATCTTTTTCACCAACACAGTGCTAGTACCAGTCCCTCATCTGGATCCAGTTTTGTGCATTTCCATTAAAAACTGCTGGCCCAGTGTCAGAACCTCTGTTTTGCTCCTTTCTAATGTTCCATTTCTTTTTAGCCCCTTTACATAATTTAAACATTAATGAGGAACATGGCAAATATTTTATACAGCTTTGATGTTTTTGGAATTAAGACTCTACTTTTTTAATGCTGTTTCCAGTCTGTGTGGTAAGGTAAACAGTTTCTTAGACCTTCCTTTGTACTGGGAGCACAGCAGGGAGACTTACCTACTCTCTGACTATCTGCTGATCTGAAGGTGAAGCATATTTCCCAGACTTTTAGAGAAGTTGCCATTTAGCTTTGACAATGGACTGTACTAAAATAATACTGGGCACAGACAAACACATTGAAAATGTCTCCATGATTTGATAGATGACTCTAAATAAATACAGACATCTATAGTTTTTAAAGTTATTAAATGTTTTTAAATTCTTTTTTCAAATAATTTAATTGAAATCTTGGCATTTATATTCTGACAGTACGCTCATCTTGTAGTGTTACAATCTGATTATTTAATGTGGTAATCTCAAAAATACATATATAGGGCAGTAACATGCCTATTTAATCTTTAAAGACACTATTAACAGTTCCTCTGCTGTATGAGAGGGTGCATGGCTTATCTCATTATATAAATGACTAGCTGCTATTTTTGCTCCTTTCTAATGTTATAGAACAGAAGCAATTATAAAATGCAAATTGCAGGGTGTGCACTGTCAAGCATGTGAAACACAACAAAGAGATGCTTTGCACCACATTTTTCAACTTGACACTTTCAGCAACATGGTGAGAAAACAGCCCCATATTGTAGAAGTAGGTGGAATTCAATTATAGGAGGATTGTTTCACAATGAAACAAACACGGTGGCTCATTTTCACAGATTAGCCTGATACTGCTTAGCACTGAACTGTGAGATCCACAAGCTTTTGTTTTGAAATCAGTATTTGGGCCTAAACATATCAAGCTGGGGTCAGATATAGTTTTCAAGCACTGGATGTTATCTCATAACCTCACTGGTCACCACTGACCTGTTTTGGGATATGGTTAGTTTTACTTTTAGCCACATGCTATATAGGCACAGAAAGAAGATATGTAGTGTTTCTGTTTAAAGTTTTTCTATTTTGGTGTTCCAAACTCCATATTAAAGGGTGGACAGTAAGGCCACAGTGCCACAGTTCCCTGCCAGACTATTCCCATTGCTATGGTGACTCATAGGTTCCCACAGTATGTAACTTGTGTGTTCTCATCTCTTTCTCCCTGTGCTTCTCATAGTTGCTTACCTAAACGCCTCACCTGGAATCTACTGGTTCTCAAATCAACTAACTCACAATCTGGGAGAGACTCAAGCTGCTCCGCTCACCCTCTTCTCCACCACCTCGACCTCTGGACATCTACAACCCACACCCAGCCAGCCTGCTGCTCTCCGCCTGCTTAGTACTGCTTCCGAGCTCAGCCTCTCCACATTGCCAAGACTTAATCTGATTCAGTTTATGCACCAGCCAGCTATATCCAATCTCTGGGCAGTGAATTAACTCTCACTCTCTTCTCTGGTAGAACTCTTGTGATCCCGTCCACTTTGAAGCAGGATCCCTCTCAGTCCCTCAGTTCTCACCTTCCTTACAATAAAATGTACTTAACTAAATTCAATCACTTGTCTGGTCTGCTTACAGAGTCCAGCTGGCCTCACATTATGATACTCACAACATCAGTAAACACTAGTGACTCTGTTCCACTGGCATGCATACACACCCATACCATAACTTTACCTGCATCATATTTGACAGATCATGTGGTATGCTTTTTTGGATCATGAGCTGCTCATTTCCTTCTCCATAGTTTCCTCATCATTCATGTTTCATCCGTGCAATGATTTTTTCTTCTTTTAGATGTTTTCTGGGAAAGTTTAGACCAGTATTCCTATTCTTGAGTGTAACGCTGTGCTGTAAACTCTGTTTTTACACTCATAAAGGTATTCCTTGATTATAGACTGATAATGATAAGCATACCTCTTTAAGAGTATCTTTGACTTGTCTAGATATTGTGAATGAGTTTTTCTTAACCCAGTAAAGAATTCTATGATCCTACACCTTGCTTATCTTCCACCACCTGGTCTTCCAGGTCTTTTGGTGTTGTTGAGCTGGCTCATGCATTCCTTCTTTTTATGACTGTTTATTCAGCCATTCCTGAATTTTTTACAAGCGTTCCTCCTTCCCTTGCCTCTCTGTTAACCTCATGCTGAGTTCCAGTGAAAAGCAATCAAATGTAAATTCAACACTTGGAACTCTGTCATGAAATTTGCCATGCAATAATAAGGAAAGGGGCCTCACCTGGCCATGAAACTGCTTTTCAGTTAATTGTCAAATTGTTTATGAGTCTCTGAAAATGAAGGACTATGCATAAAAATGCTGTCATTCCTAAACAGTTAATGCAATAATTTGGTTAAACCCCTTGAATAAAAACTACAGGTCTGCACTTCAGTCAAATGTTGATTATTTGATTTAAATATATTGCAGTAGTATGGAAGATGAAAAGAGAAAAAAAAAATGAGGTAAATTACTAAAATTGCACTGTAACATTGATCAGCTTCATAAGTTGTTGGACAATGTTTTCTTACAATGGCAAAAAACAACAGTCAAGTAAGTGTGTCTTTGAAGCTCATTTTAGGTTGCTGACATTGAAAAGCTGCATACAAGTAGGCAATATGGATCATTTACAATGATTAACTGGCTATCCTCACTCCATACAACTGGATACTGTGGCTCCTCTGAAAAGGAAAGCCTCAAATCAGAAGTGCCTGACTCCCTGGAATAACTCACAAACGCACAGCTTAAAGCAGATAACCCGAAAGCTGGAGAGGGAATGGCATCTCACTAATTTAGAAGATGCTCATTTAGACTGGAAAAAGAATTTGATGCTCTATAATAAAAGCCCTCCGTAAAGCTAGGACATCTTACTACTCATCACTGATTGAAGAAATAACAACAGGTTTCTTTTCAGCACTTTAACTAGTAATGACTTCACGAGTTCATTAATTTCTTCACAAATAAAATTTTTACCATTAGAGAAAACAATTATTCCTAACCATCTCAAAGACATATCTTTATATTTGGCTGCTTTCAGTACTGCTGGTATTTGTTTAGCGTCTTTCTCTCCAATTGGTCTTTCTGTGGTAACTTCAATAGTTACTTCCTTCAAACCATCAACACGTTTATTACACCCCATTCATACTAGACTGTTCAAAGAAGTCCTACCATTTTTGAATCTGTCTTTATTAGTTGGCTATGTGCCACATGCTTTTAATTCAAGTTAGAGAAAAAATTATTCCTCACATCTCACATTCACACTCTATCGTTATGTACAGCTACTTTCAATATTAATGATATTTATTTAGACTCTTTCTCCCGAATTGATCTTCTGAGTTAACTTCAATATTTACTTTCTCCAAGCCATTAACATGTCCCGTCCCTACAAGACTAAACAAGTCCTACCGTCAATGAATGTTTAAATTTTAAATATGATCAGTCTGTCTTTATTAGTTGGCTATGTACCACAGGCCTTCAAGGTGGCAGTAATTAAACCACTACTTAAGAAGCCATCACTGACCCAGCTGTCTTAGCTAATTATAGGCCAATCTCCAACCTTCCTTTTCTCTCAAAGACTCTTGAAAGAGTAGTTGTAAAACAGCTAACTGATCATCTGCAGAGGAACGGTTTATTTGAAGAGTTTCAGTCAGGTTTCAGAATTCATCACAGTACAGAAACAGCATTAGTGAAGGTTACCAATGATCTTCTTACAGCCTCTGACAGTGGACTCATCTCTGTTCTTGTCCTGTTGGACCTCAGTGCAGCTTTGATACTGTTGAACATAACATATAACATCTATTACCAGTGATGGCATAGTTACCTTGAAAAAGTAATCTGATTACTGATTACTCGTTTAAAAAGTAACTTAGTTACTTTACTGATTACATAATTTTAGAAGCAACTAAGTTAGATTACATGTTACTTTATTAGTTACATTCAACAGCTGCCGGTGTTGTGCAAGAAAGTGTTCATCTGCCAAAAAGCCATTTCAGGTATTTGCCAAAAAATGATTGCCTGTATTTGATTAAGTAAATGACTTGTTGACCTATAATTATATGTCAAAAATATCTCTCATGAATGATATCAAGTCCTTTTGAGCGAGAAAAGCATTTCTATCACAAGGAAGAAGATGCAATCAATTTTGGCAAAGTGAATTTTATATATTCATTTTTTATCAAGGTAAAAACTGACATTGACATTAAAAATGTCTTTTTGAACAGAAATCTGGCTCAGAAGGCTGCAGAAATCCCAACAAATATAACATCACAGTTCTATAAAGATATTTTAAGTGGCCAAAAAGCTCTGGATTGGTAGGTAATTTCTTTATTTTAAATATAAGCCCTTCATAAATCATGTTGACTGCACTCTATTTACCAATATAAGCAAAGACATTACACATAAAAGCACATAGAAACATGAGAATCACTTTATGGCAGACAATCACTTTTTGGCACAACACCAGCAGCTGTTGAATGTAACTACAGTAATAACGTAACTTGTAATCTAACTTAGTTACTTCTAAGGGGGACCTCCTGCATTAGCCGCAGTTCTGCTTCGCACCACCTGGTGGGACTCGCTCTGTAAGGGTGACTGTGCTGTGCTGCATCTCCAAATGTTTCTTCAAATTTGACGTAGTGTTTTTGAAGCTAGATAGCACTTTGTCGCCAGCACAGAGTGCACAACTAATCTTGATATTGTCATCTTTAGCTGACACAAACTCACAATAGTGCCTGTATTTCAGCTAGAAAACACGCACCTCACTCCTCCCTCCATTGTTTACGTTTGTGTCACTGTGCTGTTATTGTCCTCATGATGACAACAGGACTTAATTGTTGCATCGGTGAGATGTCACTCCCTAAGACACAAGAAGAAAGCAAAAATACATCTTTTTGCTAAGGAAAATGACAAAAATAGTAACTTTAATCCGATTACTGGATTGCAAATAGTAAAACATTAGATTACTCGTTACCAAAAAATGTAGTCAGATTAGAATAACGCATTACTAAGTAATGCGTTACTGACATCACTGTTTATTACAGAGATTAGAGCATGTCATGGGTTTATTTGTTCATGTAAATGGGGAGTCTTCTTCACACACTAAGGTTATATATAGAGTTTGACAGGGTTCTGTGCTAGGACCAATTTTATTTACACTATACTTGCTTCCGTTGGGCAGTATTATTAGAAAGCATTGCATCAATTTTCATTGTTATGCAGATAATCCCCAGCTTTGTCTATCTACTGTATGACACCAGATGATACACATCAATTAGTTATTAGTTGCAGATTGACAAACAGACTGTGGATGCAGTTGCAGTGCGGAGAGAGCTGCGCATAAAGTGAAGTTATCAATTTACTGCTCAATCTATGCCCCTACCCTCACCTATAATCATGAGCTTTGGGTAGTGACGTAAAGAACAAGACTGCAGATACAAGCGTCGGAAATAACATTCCTCTGAAGGTAGTCCCTTAGAGAAAGGCTCAAGAATGCAGACATTCAAGAGGAGCTGATAGTACATGCTTCCCTTAGGCAGTATTATTAGAAAGTATTGCATACATTTTCATTGTTATGCAGATGATACTCAGCTTTACCTATCCATGAAGCCAGATGACACACATCAATTAGTTAAACTGCAGGAATATATTAAAGACATTAAGGCCTGGATGACCTCTAATTTCCTGCTTCTAAATTCAGATAAAACTGAAGTTCTTGTACTCGGCCCCACAAATCTTAGAAACATGGTGTCAAACCAGATACTTACTCTGGTCTCCATTACTTTGGCCTCCAGTAACACTGTGAGAAATCCTGGAGTCAATTTTGACCAGGATATGTTTTTCAATTTCAATTCATTCACCTCTTTTTACTCCGTTTATACGTCACTCTGCATTTAATCATTAGTTATTATTCATCTCTGGCTCTCTTCCACAGCATGTCTTTTGTCCTGTCTCTCTCCCCTCACAGCAGATGACCCCCCACTCCCTGAGCCTGGTTCTGCTGGAGGTTTCTTCCTGTTTAAAGGGAGTTTTTCCTTCCCACTGTCGCCAAATGATTGCTCATAGGGGGTCTTTTTGACTGTTGGGTTTTTTCTGTAATTATTGTAGGATTGCCTTACAAAATAAAATCCATTAGGATGACTGATGTTGTGATTGTGTTATAAAATAAAACTGAATGGAAGGGCATTGAATTGACCTTCCACTTTTAGGTGACCCACTCTCTCTTCTAAGCCACAACAGCCCAAATGTGAAGAGAAAATGTTTGTGTCTCAAAAATCACTGTTTGTCTGCTATGTGATATATTTAACTGAAATTGATGATCTGAACAGCCAGTGATTTATAAAGGAAAATCATGAAAATTATCAGGGGTGCCCAAACTTTTGCATACCTCTGTACATCTACATCTAAAATAGATGTTAAGACATTTTAATGTATATCAGAAACATAGCAAAAACTTTAGGGTTGACCATATTGACATTCTGGTACATTCCTAAAAACAAGAAATGCACTGGCCATCTTTGCAACATCAAGAGACCACACACACTGCAAACCAGGATAAGTTGAATCTACTTGAAAAAACCAAGGTAAATCGTTAGCCTTAAATTTTTTAAGTAATGAAACATTAGTTGCAGTGGACTATGTTCAATGTACTTGAGGCCTTTTTAGAATGGAATGAAAGATCTAATTTGAATGTACTAATAACCGAGTTTCAGTAACTGAAGATACTTAGTTTAAGCAATCATTCACCACCCATTTATTTAACTCAGCTTGTTACAGTAAGTAAGCACTACTCCATTACCAATTGAACTAAATTGTATGTTCTAACTGACCAAACTTATCTTTTATAGTTCATAAAAATTAAAATATTTCTTTTAATCAATCAAGTTGGGTAAATTAAATATATACAAAAAATTTTAAATCAAACAAAGCTTTTTTTTTTTTTTTTTTTTAAATCAAACAACCTCTTCCTCTATCCTTTTCAGGGTATCGCAGTTGATGTAAGACAGGGTACACCCCATACAGGTTGCCAGCCTGTTGCAGGGCTAACATAGAGAGAGACAGACAAACATTTAGGACTAATTAACCTAACTGCAGTAACTGTATGTCTTCAGATTGTGAGAAGAAACCCACAGGGACACGGGGTAAACATGCAAACTAAGCACAGTAAGAGGCCCGGGCCAAGGTGGAATCAAACCCAGATTATTAGATAGTTATTCTAGCAGTGAGGCAGCAGTGCTAACCACCACACCACCGTGCTGCCTGTAGCAAAATTATTTTTTACAATGTTGAACTGTGTCTGTTTACATTTGATTAAAAAACATGATGAACATGATGAAACTCAGCCCTGCTGAACACTGGTACATTAACATTTACGAATAACATTTGTCCATGGAACAATAAAAAAAACTGTACAATAAGAGAACCAGAGGGTGACCAAAAACAAATATCTATTTCAAACTCTACACAGCAAGAGGCCCGGGCCGAGGTGGAATTCTAGCTGTGAGGCAACACTGCTAACCACCACGCCACCGTGCTGCAACTCATTATTCCACTCTTTTAAAACTGGTATAAACTAGATTTTTGGCGGGTGCAAAACCTGATGATATTAAGTTGTTTGAATTCAAATGGATAATTACAATAAGATAGACCATCAAAATATACAGTCTACTCAGAATTAATAAGTAATGTTGCAAAATGACAGCTGTTTAAGTAATATAAACTCACTTTATTTCAGTAGGAGCTGTTGATTGGACTTAAAAACACAATTACAATAAAAAAGGACATGAAACAGTTCAGCTTACTCAGCATTAACAAGTAATGTTCAGATACTAGGCAATTTTAAGAAATATGAACTCAATCAAAATACATCGTTACTGTACTTGTGTAGATTTTTCAGGTATCTGTACGTTGCTTGAGAATGTATTTTTCTGACTAATTTTTACTTTTACTTCCTACGTTTTTACACAAGTATCTGTACTTTCTACTTCTTATACTTTCAAAGCAGACTCATTACTTTAGGTTTAATGCATCTGAGAGAAGTTTGCATCTCCAGTCATAGTACCGTCAAGCATGAAATGATCTGAGCCCAAATGGAGGAACAATAACACATAAGAGACAATCCTACTGGCGTGGCCTCCATCACCAGGGCTTATTGCATACAAAGAGATTAAAGAGGAAGAGGAGAGGAAGAAGAGGTTAGATTTAAAGGTAATGACTGCAAAACAAACTGAGGTATACTAAATTTGTGTAATTCAAAGATTTTATGAAAATACTGCAGTTTAGTGTGTGATAAACAGGTCAGTTTGCTATAATGTATTTACAGTGAAGCTCTGTGTTGGACTGGTGCACAGAGGTTCACGGTCAGAGTTACAGGTTACATCAGTGCAGCAGAGATGAGTTTGAATCAAAGCTGCTGATGCTGAGATTCATGCACTGAATCCAACATTTCTACAGCCTGTATGCTGTCAGTGTAGGGGATGGAGATCAGCTCAGAGAGCTGTGAAATACTGGGTTACATATTTTTGAATTCAGTTCATCCACACAGAGCAGTAAACCTCAGAGCAGCAGCAGCAGGTCAGCTGATTACAGCCTGCACACCAAGATAATTTCCTGGAGCTCATGTAGCACAGATGGAAATGATGGACCTAGTTCCTCTTTTTGTATCAAAGTGCCAGAAACACAATAGAAAGTTGTGATTTTTTTCCCCATGCAGAGCCACAAAAACTGATCTTAGGGTTCCTCCACCTTCTGAATCCCACTGTATCCCCTGAGTATCCTCATGTTTGCGTTTAGGTGTGGAGGCACAGTCACCCTCTACTATGGAGGACACAGAGAATAGAGCTGGTTTTAAATTCCCTTTCACAGCTTGTGTCCTACAGAACAGATTCAAACAGATTACAGTATTTCTGAAATGCTAAAACTCTAAACCCCATTCCCTAAACCAAATCCATAAGAGCCTAAATGAACTTCTCCAATCACACACTCTTCTGGCCAAACTGTGAACACAGTTCAGGCACTCAGACACATCTGGTGCAACTCAATCACTCTCTTTTGTGCAAACGCAAACACATTCCCAGTCTCAAAACACACTTCACACATGTGTTGCTAAAACTTAAACACAGTCTCAGTCACTGAACACATTGTTGCAAAACCGTAAACGCCGGCAGCAGAATGTGAACACAACTCCAACACCGCTGTCATCTGTTACACACAGCAACTCACAATTTAACACACATTTGTCAAGTGATGTGAGCAGACCAACTGGGCAGGATAAAAGCCAGTTTAGTGTGCAGGTGGCATATGTGCATCTACAATGGACAGACACATACAGAGAGGCAGAGGAGGAAGAGTGCGTGTGAGTGTAGGTGGAGGATGAGGAGGACGAGGACAAGGACGACCGAGAAAACAAATCACGTCCTCATCCACGGGATGACCACGAGGGAAGCAGGACAAAGGGTCCAACCCAGTCTGAGCAGATTGTCTGTGGCAGCATCATCAGGACATTCACTGTTCCATGCTGTACAACATCTGACACACAGTATGCCACACTGCAAGTACTGTAAGGTTCATTACAATGCAATGTCCACTGGCAGTATATATTTGTAAGTGCACCCCCCTCCCCCTTCCCCTCCCACCACATGCAGTTGGCAGGAGCGCCCTTTTCATGCATATGGAAGTCCCTGGCCAGCGGGGTGACAATGTCACCCTCTGTGCAGCCATTAGTAACTGGGGGGTCCTCCATCATCATGCTAACCTGGGGCCATACAACAAACATTCCTGGGTGCATGAACAGCTGGATCAGCAAGCAGTGCCTCCTGTATACGTCATAGTTTGGGACACTGTGAGCTTCCACCGTGCCATTCAGTGGTTCACAAACAACCAGCGCTACATGAACGTGTTCCATCCACCTTATAACCCCTCCTCAGTCAAGTAGAGGGGTTTTTCTCTGCGTGGAGGTGGAAGGTGTTTGACCACCAGCCCTACACCAGGGAGAATATATTGGAGGCAATGGAACACGCATGTGACGATGTTACTGTAGAGTCCTGTCAAGGCTGGATTCGGCACACGGGGGGGTTCTCCCATTACCTGGGACGGGAACACATTGCCTGTGATGTGGATGTGGTCCTCTGGCCAGACTAGACACACAGATGTGATGGTGCAGACGGAATCTGTTGTACAGTGATGTGCTTTCTGCTGTTTGTTATTTATTTATTTATTTTTCATTCACGCATGTTTGTCTGTCTACTGTCATGTCACTCTGACTGTGGCAGTGTTTCTCACTGTAAACACCTGAAATAACCATTTTCTGTTGACTACATGTCCTGGATTCTGTATCTTAAATTAATTGATGTAGTGTGTAACAGATGTTCTTTGTGAATAGATTTATTACTTGCTGTGTATGAGTTGCCCACAGTGTTTGATTTTGCACACAGGTAACTGATTTTTGCAGTGATTGTTTGATTTTGATGGCAAAGCTGGGATCTAGTGGATTTAACGTGAGTTTTTGGATTTATGTTTAAGGTTTTGGGAAAATGTGTGGTGGACTCAGGAAATGTCTGTTAGCAGTTCAGTAATACTCTAAGTTACTCAGAGGTTCTGTCTGATTTCTCAGACTTTTTATCTGATTTAGTGCTCAGTTCAGATAAAATAATTATAGTGGGTGATTTTAACATCCACGTATATGCTGAAAATGACAGCCTCAACACTGCATTTAATCTATTATTAGACTCATGAGCCCACCCACCACTTTAATCACAGTCTGGATCTTGTCCTGACATATGGCATAGAAACTGAAGACTTAACAGTATTCCCTGAAAACCCCCTTTTGTCTGATCATTTCTTAATAATGTTTATGGTGTTACTATAATGGATTATACAGCAGTGGGAAACACATTTCAAGGATATCATTCCTCCACTGCTATCTTTGATGCCACGTGCCAACACAATATAGAGCAGCTACCTAAAATCTACACCCACAGTGGTCAGTTATCTTGTTAATAGTGATAAATCCTCACTGCACATGACTCTGGATTTTGTGGCTTCATTTAGCCTGGAAAAAAAAAGTTTGTTGCTCTCTATATAAAAAAAAGCCCTCTGTAAAGCTAGGACATCTTACTATTCATGACTGATTGAAGAAAATCAGAACAACCTCAGGAATCTTTTTCAGCACTGTAGCCAGGCTGACAAAGAGTCAGAGCTCTGTTGAGATGTGTATTCCCTTTACTTTAACTAGTAATCACTTCATTCATTTCTTCGCAAAAAAAATTGAACAATTAGAGAAAAAATTATTCCTCACATCTCACATTCACACTCTATCGTTATGTACAGCTACTTTCAATATTAATGATATTTATTTAGACTCTTTCTCCCGAATTGATCTTCTGAGTTAACTTCAATATTTACTTTCTCCAAGCCATTAACATGTCCCGTCCCTACAAGACTAAACAAGTCCTACCGTCAATGAATGTTTAAATTTTAAATATGATCAGTCTGTCTTTATTAGTTGGCTATGTACCACAGGCCTTCAAGGTGGCTGTAATTAAACCACTACTTAAGAAGCCATCACTGACCCAGCTGTCTTAGCTAATTATAGGCCAATCTCCAACCTTCCTTTTCTCTCAAAGACTCTTGAAAGAGTAGTTGTAAAACAGCTAACTGATCATCTGCAGAGGAACGGTTTATTTGAAGAGTTTCAGTCAGGTTTCAGAATTCATCACAGTACAGAAACAGCATTAGTGAAGGTTACCAATGATCTTCTTATGACATCTGACAGTGGACTCATCTCTCTACCTGTCCTGCTAGATCTCAGAGCAGCGTTCAGTACAGTTGACCGTAATATTTTATTTGCGATTATATCATACTGTAGGTATTAAGGGTACAGCTCTGCAGTGGTTTGAGTCATTGTGTCTAATCAGATACTTACTCTGGATGGCACTACCTTGGCCTCCACTACAACTGTGAAGTATCTTGGCATCATTTTTGACCAGGATACAGTGCCTTGCGAAAGTATTCGGCCCCCTTGAACTTTTCAACCTTTTGCAACATTTCAGGCTTCAAACATAAAGATATAAAATTTAAATTTTTTGTGAAGAATCAACAACAAGTGGGACACAATCGTGAAGTGGAATGAAGTTTATTGGATGTGTCAAACTTTTTTAACAAATAAAAAACTGAAAAGTAGAGAGTGCAAAATTATTCGGCCCCCTTGCGTTAATACTTTGCAGCGCCACCTTTTGCTGCAATTACAGCTGCAAGTCTCTTGGGGTCTGTCTCTATCAGTTTTGCACATAGAGAGGTTGAACTTCTTGCCCATTCTTCCTTGCAAAACAGCTGGAGCTCAGTGAGGTTGGATGGAGAGCGTTTGTGAACAGCAGTCTTCAGCTCTTTCCACAGATTCTCGATTGGATTCAGGTCTGGACTTTGACTTGGCCGTTCCAACACCTGGATACAGTTATTTGTGAACCATTCCATTGTAGATTTGGCTTTATGTTTTGGATCATTGTCTTGTTGGAAGATAAATCTCCGTCCCAGTCTCAGGTCTCTTGCAGACTCCAACAGGTTTTCTTCCAGAATGGTCCTGTATTTGGCCCCATCCATCTTCCCATCAATTTTGACCATCTTCCCTGTCCCTGCTGACGAAAAGCAGGCCCAAACCATGATGCTGCCACCACCATGTTTGACAGTGGGGATGGTGTGTTCAGGGTGATGAGCTGTGTTGCTTTTACGCCAAACATATCGTTTTGCATTGTGGCCAAACAGTTGGATTTTGGTTTCATCTGACCAGAGCACCTTCTTCCACATGTTTGGTGTGTCTCCCAGGTGGCTTGTGGCAAACTTTAAACAAGACTTTTTATGGATATCTTTGAGAAATGGCTTTCTTCTTGCCACTCTTCCATAAAGGCCAGATTTGTGCAGTGTACGACTGATTGTTGTCCTGTGGACAGACTCTCCCACCTCAGCTGTAGATCTCTGCAGTTCATCCAGAGTGATCATGGGCCTCTTGGCTGCATCTCTGATCAGTCTTCTCCTTGTTTGAGATGAAAGTTTAGAGGGACGGCCGGGTCTTGGTAGATTTGCAGTGGTCTGATACTCCTTCCATTTCAATATGATTGCTTGCACAGTGCTCCTTGAGATGTTTAAAGCTTGGGAAATCTTTTTGTATCCAAATCCAGCTTTGAACTTCTCCACAACAGTATCTCAGACCTGCCTGGTGTGTTCCGTGGTCTTCATGATGCTCTCTGCACTTTGAACAGAACCCTGAGACTATCACAGAGCAGGTGCATTTATACGGAGACTTGATTACACACAGGTGGATTCTATTGATCATCATCAGTCATTTGGGACAACATTGGATCATTCAGAGATCCTCACTGAACTTCTGGAGTGAGTTTGCTGCACTGAAAGTAAAGGGGCCGAATAATATTGCACGCCCCACTTTTCAGTTTTTTATTTGTTAAAAAAGTTTGACACATCCAATAAATTTCATTCCACTTCACAATTGTGTCCCACTTGTTGTTGATTCTTCACAAAAAAATTTTAATTTTATATCTTTATGTTTGAAGCCTGAAATGTGGCAAAAGGTTGTAAAGTTCAAGGGAGCCGAATACTTTCGCAAGGCACTGTATGTCCTTCAATCCACATATTAAACAAATATGTAGGACTACTCTCTTGCAGTTGCACAATATTTCTAAAATTAGAAGGATCCTGTCTCAGCATGATGCTGGAAAACTAGTTCTTGCATTTATTATTTCTTGGTTGGGCTAATGTAATTCACTACTATCAGATAGCCCTAAAAGCTCCTTGATCCTGAATGCTGCAGTGAGAGTACTGACAGGGACCACAAAGAAAGACTATATTTCTCCCATAGTGGCAGCTCTTCACTGGCTCCCTGTTTAATCCTGTTTACATTCTCACATACAAGGTCTTTAATAATCAGGCCCCATCTTATCTTAAAGACCTCATAGTACCGTATCACCCCAATAGAACACTTCACTCTCAGTCTGCTGGTTTACTTGTGGCTCCTAAGATACTTAAGAGTAGAATGGGAGGCCTCTCTTCTGTGGAACCAGCTCCCAGCTTGGATTCAGGAGACAGACACCCTCTCTATTTTTAAGATTAGGCTTAAAACTTTCCTTTTTGATGAAGTTTATAGTTAGGGCTGGATCAGGTAAGCCTGAACCCTCCCTTGCTTACACTGCAATAGGCCTAGCCTGCTGGGGAGCTTCCCATGATGTACGAGTGTTTGTTCTTCACTTACCACTTTTCACTCTGCATTTAATCATTAGTTATTATTCATCTCTGGCTCTCTTGTTCTGTCTTTCTATCCCTATACTCACCCTGCTTCCCTGCTTTTAAAGAGCAGCATTTGTTCTAGTGGACACAGCAAATGACTGTCCTTCCCTGAGCCTGGTCCTGCTGGAGGTTTCTTCCTATTAAAAGGGAGTTTTTTTCTTCCCAATTTTTCCAAGTGCTTGCTCAAAGAGGGTTGTCTGATTGTTGGGGTTTACTCTTTATTATTGTAGAATTTTTGCCTTATAAAATAAAATGCATTGGGATGACTGATATTGACTGTGGTTTTTTTTAAATAAATAAAACTGAATGGAATGGAATTGAATCGACCTTCCACTTTGTAGGTGACCCACTCTCTCTTCTAAGCCACAGCAGCCCCAATGTGAAGAGAAAAGTATGCGAAATGAAATGAGCAATTCATGAAATATACCTCATCATTCATCAAACATGGTTGAGGCAGTTCACCAGTGTGTAGGGATGTATTTGCTGCTTAAATTCAGCCAAATGCTACAACACTGATTAGATGGCACTTCACAGTGCAAATTTATAAGGACCAAAGCATACTTAAAAAGTATCCTAAGAGATTTCCAATTCAATTATATAAAATGTTCTTCAATGGCTAAGTCAGACACATAATCTCAGTCCAACTGAGCCTGCTTTTCAGTAACTGAAGACAAAATTGAAAGTAGAAAGACTAGGAAACAAGGAGAAACTGAAAATTACTGCAACAAAGGCCTGAAAATGGCAACTGAAAATGGCTGCAGCAAAGGCAGTGCATCTCAATGGAGGAAGCACAGTGTTTGGTGATGTCCATTGGTTCTAGACTTCAGACAACTCTGCTAAATTTTAAAAACAATCCAATATTTAAAACTATGCTAGTTTTTCCAATTAATTTTAAGCCTCTAAAAATGGGGACCTATGAAAAATTATGCAAATCCTAAATAGCTAATGCAGTTCTTTTTAACAAAAAACCCTTAAATTAAAGCTGGAAGTTTCAATCACATCTTGATATTTTGATTTAAAATCCACAGTGGTGGCACAGAGTCAAAATTACAAAAATTCTGTAATTATCCAAATATTCATGGGCCTACCTGAACGAGGGATGATTGGCAATTTTGTTGTTCTAGGAAACAAAAGGATTTGGTGCTATTTACACAATTGAACTTTAAAATGGCAGCTGTGTAACAAATGACTCTAAAACTGTGACTCTGTGTGACAGCTCACTTGTCTGGGTGACAACAATAAATTGTTCTTTATAACTTCACTGGGTTTTAACGAGACAAAAAATTTACACACGGCTGTTAAAAAGAAATAATATAAAATAAAATAAATCCCCAATTTTTCACTTTTTTTCTAAAGTGTGTGTGATCTGTCACAAGATCAAGATTATTTTATTATTAGGGCCCGAGCACGAACTGTGTGAAGGCCCTATTGTAATTGCTTCATTTATTATTATTTCTATTATATCCATAAGTGTCAGTAATTAAAGTTTAGATCTGTAAAGCTATAAACTAGCTTTCAGTAGAGAAAAGAAAATATCATAACTTTAAATCAGCATTAGACCTAATCAATGCATAGAGTAGTAGTATTGTTTGCCTCTGTTGTAGAATGATAAACTAAAGAAACTTGTACATTGAAATCAATGTATTCTAATTGCTGGTAAAATTTAGCCCTGGTAGTTTTAAGTATACAGCAACTCCTGATGGCTCTTGTGTTAAATAAAAAGAAAAAGAAGAACTAACTGAAAACATAAAAAGTGACCTTTTCTATTTATGTTGTCCCAGTATTCACCTTTTCTGTTGAAAGTGTTAGTGGAAAAATGCTGAAGCACTGAGTTAGAACCACTGATGTTAATTCATATGGGAGGAACTACAGTAATAGATAAACAAATAATCTGGAGAGGGAGCACACATGAAAATTAGAATAATTTTCACTACATGATGTACTGGAAAACTATGTGGTGTAACACAGTGTATTCCAACATCATGTTGAAATGTAGATTCAAAAGGCATCACAACAAAACTGGCTCTGTATAAGCACCGGCACCAGCACTGACCTTTTGGTGGAAAGGCTTTTTGATGGAAATTGGTGGAAAAGGTACTTGAAACCCGAGGAGCACATAATGAGAGTATTTTTTAATATAACTGATGATTTATGACCAATGGTGCAGGCCATTATAATTGCAACTTATTAGAGCCTGAATGTTTTAAAACACTCCAGTCAAACAACACTGTCTTGTGTCTCTGCACTGATGTAGAAAGGTTATTAATGAGCTAAATGCCACAGAAAAAAATGTTAAAATAATGGCAGCAAAAGCAGGGTGGCATTCTGCAAAGTGGAAGTAAAGAGTGGCATTGGGAAGATGTGTGCCAGTGGACATGGCTGCTGATGAAGTGGGCCATGCAGCATAGTAAACTTTAGCAAAACATGTACATGTGATCCAGCTGTGGATTATTGCTAGCACTCCAAATGTTTTAGTAAATTCCCATTCCCATTCCCAGGGGGTTGTCAGAAAAAAAAAAAAAAAAAGGTTTTGAAAGTTTTAGGTCATGTTAAATTACAATAGATTTTTTTTTTCTGGAATTTTTCTGGAGATCATTTGAGATGGTGGTTAAAGTCTAGCTCGGATCCATGGTGACAGCAGAACTCCTCACGTTTCTTATCTCGTTGTCGCCATTGGGCCTAGGTGAATAAATGCAAAGAAACCAACCCTTATCTTACTGCATGGCATAAAGCACTGTGATTACAGTGTTAAGATTCCGTAAATTACCAACATATAACTGTTTTAGTACTTAAAATTGCAAAATAAATGTTACTAGCATATATTTTGTTCCATTTATTTTACTATTTACAGATGTATTTGTCTTTGTTAAGAGACTACTTTTTGTGACAGGTGTGGTTGTCATAATAAACTCTAATATAGTTTGAATTAAAAAGCAAAAGTAAACATCAGATGTATATCGTACCTTTTCAAGTTGTGCATTCTGTTTGGACTTGTAGAGGAACTCTCCCACGGCCACAAACACAGAGAGAACAAGTCCAGCTGCCAGGACAATGAAGATCCCACCAATGTTCTGTACCCCAAGGGCGCTGGCCTCCTTACTCTCCTCCTCCGGACAACCATTTCCTCTCCACCACTTCTCCTTCATCATATGTAGCTTCCCTTCCTCTTGAAGCTGCAGGATGGCAATAGTGATCTTATCTCTGTACGGCGAGCCTAAAGAACCAAAGTGCATGAGGTCAATGTAAGCAGCTTACACGATTAAATCAGTCCATTAGTGTAAGGCACAGTGCGCCACCATAATTTGATGCTGACTTTGATGGGGAGCAAAATTCAGACTATTGCCTTATTGATGAAAAATTCATTTTACCCACTCAACCAAACAAGTATAATGTGGGTAAAATCTTTTCTTTTCAAAGGTAAAACAATTTTTAAAAAAGAAATATTTTTTGTAATCAATCCCTATCAACTGTAACAGATGAATGTAATATTATAATGTAGCACCGGTGAGGTATTTAGGATACTGATAGTGGACATACTGTAGGCAAACTAACACAAACCAAAATTTAATAATCTGTTCAACTCTGAATGAACTGAAATGAACTGTTTATCAAGTTTTTTTTCCACAACATGCCCTGAATTCTTCCTATATACCCCATGCAGTGATGGAGTACACGCTTATGATTCAAATAATGATAGATCACTGTACAACAGAATGTTCTACCTTGTTTTTTATATTTTCCAATGGGGAAGATTTGGTTTGTATGCTGCATACATACTGTATAAGTATTGTGTTGCTATCCATAGACAGTCATTTTAGCCTGTCGGTGTACTGTAGGTAACAGCTGGTTCAACAACCCATATAAGAAAATCCCAACTTGCCCTGCGAGCAGTCTATGTCCTTCAAGCTCAGGTCCTCTACCAGAGGTTGGGGAGCTTGAGGGTCCTGCAGTATCTTAGCTGTTCCTAGGGCTGTGCTCTTCTGGACAGAGATTTCAGATATTGTTCCTGGAATCTGCTGGAGCCACTCTCCCAGTTTGGGGGTTACTGCTCAGAGAGTTTAAACTACCATGCGGACAACCATTGCCTTCACCTTCCACATTCTCTCTAGTGCTTCTTTCAGCCCTTGGTATTTCTTGAGCTTCTCACGTTCCTTCTTTCTGATGTTCCTATCACTTGGTGTTGCTACAGTGCCTTGCGAAAGTATTCGGCCCCCTTGAACTTTTCAACCTTTTGCCACATTTCAGGCTTCAAACATATAGATATAAAATTTTAATTTTTTGTGAAGACCAAGGAACACACCAGGCAGGTCTGAGATACTGTTGTGGAGAAGTTCAAAGCCGGATTTGGATACAAAAAGATTTCCTAAGCTTTAAACATCTCAAGGAGCACTGTGCAAGCAATCATATTGAAATGGAAGGAGTATCAGACCACTGCAAATCTACCAAGACCCGGCCGTCCCTCTAAACTTTCATCTCAAACAAGGAGAAGACTGATCAGAGATGCAGCCAAGAGGCCCATGATCACTCTGGATGAACTGCAGAGATCTACAGCTGAGGTGGGAGAGTCTGTCTATAGGACAACAATCAGTTGTACACTGCACAAATCTGGCCTTTATGGAAGAGTGGCAAGAAGAAAGCCATTTCTTAAAGATATCCATAAAAAGTCTCGTTTAAAGTTTGCCACAAGCCACCTGGGAGACACACCAAACATGTGAAAGAAGGTGCTCTGGTCAGATGAACCCAAAATCCAACTGTTTGGCCACAATGCAAAATGATATGTTTGGCGTAAAAGCAACACAGCTCATCACCCTGAACACACTATCCCCACTGTGAAACATGGTGGTGGCAGCATCATGGTTTGGGCCTGCTTTTCGTCAGCAGGGACAGGGAAGATGGTCAAAATTGATGGGAAGATGGATGGGGCCAAATACAGGACCATTCTGGAAGAAAACCTGTTGGAGTCTGCAAGAGACCTGAGACTGGGATGGAGATTTATCTTCCAACAAGACAATGATCCAAAACATGAAGCCAAATCTACAATGGAACGGTTCACAAATAAACGTATCCAGGTGTTGGAACGGCCAAGTCAAAGTCCAGACCTGAATCCAATCGAGAATCTGTGGAAAGAGCTGAAGACTGCTGTTCACAAACGCTCTCCATCCAACCTCACTGAGCTCGAGCTGTTTTGGAAGGAAGAATGGGCAAGAATTTCAGTCTCTCGATGTGCAAAACTGATAGAGACATACCCCAAGCGACTTGCAGCTATAATTGCAGCAAAAGGTGGCGCTACAAAGTATTAACGCAAGGGGGCCAAATAATATTGCATGCCCCACTTTTCAGCTTTTTATTTGTTAAAAAAGTTTGACACATTCAATAAATTTCATTCCACTTCAAGATTGTGTCCCACTTGTTGTTGATTCTTTACAAAAAATTTATATTTTATATCTTTATGTTTGAAGCCTGAAATGTGGCAAAAGGTTGAAAAGTTCAAGGGGGCCGAATACTTTTGCAACGCACTGTACATCTCTCACTATTACTATGGTATATCCTTCTTCCTCTGCTTGTCCACCATTGCTATGCCCAGCTGGTTAGCTATCAACAGTTTGTCAATCAGTATCTGGAAGTCCCACAGGACTAGATACTATAATATTATACTAGATTATAATATTTTTATAATATTTTTATTTTCATTTAGAGAGTTTGATTTTCTGTTACATGGCACTGAACAGGAGTGGCCCTCCAATCTCATTGTACATCCTGTATAATGACAATAAAGGCATTCTATTCTATTCTATTCTATTCTATTCTATTCTATTCTATTCTATTCTATTCTATCTTAACTGAGTCATTCTCAACCATCCTTGGGGCGTATCTCATTTTGACCTCGGAATTTCCAGGCCATACTTGACAGTTGTTCCTCTATACTATGCCAGCCACTTGGTTATGGCATTTTATGTAGGTCCTGCCTGCTAGCAGCTTGCTGTTTTGTGCTAAATTGTCTCAGGGGCATCTGTGCAGAGCCTGCACCTGGGGTCCTGCCTGGTGTGGTAGACCCCTGCCTCTATCGATCTCATGCTTAGAGCTTGTTCCTATGCTGCCATGATTAGTGCCACTATGCTGTCTGTCAGTCAAGCTTTGTCCAGCCATTGGTAGGATCCCACAATATCTGCTGGTGGCACATGCTGTATGTTTGTTAACCAACAGAATACTCCAAGTGCCACAGCAGTAGTTGGTTATTTTCCTGTAGCCGTAAAATAACCCTATCTTTTTATCCTTCCTTTCCATCCATTCTCTACAGCTTATCTGGGTCTGGGTTGTGGGTGCAGCACCCTAAATAGAGAAGCCCAGACTCTCTTCTCCCCAGTCACCTCCTCCAGCTCATCTGGGGGAATGCTGAAGCATTCCCACCCCAGCTGAGAGACATAATCTTTCCAGGGAGCCTTGGGCATACCCCACGTCCTCACCCAGATAGGACAAGGCTGGAACACCTAACCCAGGAGGCAACCTAATCAGATGCCTGAACCACTTTGGTCTGCTCCTTGTGGAGGAGTAGAATGTCTACTACCTCTCAAACTTCTCACCCCATCACTAAGGCTGTGCCATGCTATCCTTTGGAGGAAACTCACTTCTGCTCATTGTATCCATGATCTCAATCTTTCAGTCAAAACTCTTGAGTCAGTAACTCAAAGCTTGTGACCATAAATGGTAAATGGACTAGTTCTTATATAGCACTTTTCTACTCTGTCTGAGCACTCAGAGCACTTATACAACAAGTTTTACATTTAACCCATTCACACTCATTCATACAAGCACTTCCATGATTAACTAAGCTAAGTGCTTTTATTATCTAACATTCACACTCCAATGCTTGCGTCAGAGAGTAACTTGGGGTTAAGTTTCTTGCCCAAGGATGCATTGGCATGCAGCCTGGAGTAGCTAGGAATTGAGCTGTCGACCTTCCGATCAGTGGGTGACCTGCTCTACCTCCTGAGCTACATCCACCCCAATAGATAAGGGTAGGGACATAGATTCACTGTTAATCTCGCCGCCTCCGCTCACTTGTGAACAAGATCTTGAGATGCTTAAACTCTTCCACTTGGAGCAGCAATTTGTCCCTGACCTGGAGTATATACACTCCACCCTCTTCCTGGTCTCATCCTCACTGCTTCATCCTTGGCTGCAACCACATCATCTGCAAAAAGCAAAGACAGGATCCTGAAGCCACCCTGGTGGAAGCCTTCTGCCACTTGGCTCCACCTGAAAAAATTATGAACAAAATTAGTGACAAAGGGCAGCCCTGACCTAGTCTAGCACCCACTGGGAATGAATCCAACTTATTGCTGGCAATCTGGACCAAAGTCTTGCTCTAGACCAAATGGCTTTTAACAATGGGCCAAACTCCCCATATTCATGAAGCACCTCACACAAGAGTGGTTGGGTAAACTCCCACAGGCACTTGAATATCCTTGAGAGGATAAAGAGTTGGTCCAGCATTTCCTGGCCAGGATGAAAACTGCATTGTTCCTCCTGAATCCAAGGGTGGATTAATGGATGGACTCTCCTCTCCAATACCGTGATGTAGACTTTCCCGGAAGTCTGAAGTCCTTTTGAAACAGTTTTGCTATATTTTTTTAATAAACAGCCAGCTATGGCATCTAACCTGAACTGATTGTTGTGGTCTGTGGAAGCTTCTGCATCCTTTTACCTTGTCACATGTGGTGTTGTCAGCAGCATGGAATAGCAGTCAATATGTGGCATAGGTTTGCTATGAGTATAGTGGAGGCAGTATCTTAAATGGCAGTCGATGGAGAAGACTGAAGAAGTCTCCAGGATCCAACATGAGTGAAATTGGGAAGCAACTATGGGCTCTGCGGTTTTCACACAGTGAATAGGAAATCCATTACAAGATTATTGAAATTTTAAGATCACTATATCATGGCAGGAATTCTTTTGTTGCACTTAAGCATAGCCAACAGGATGGAAAAATCACTCTGACAGTTTTATCATGCACTAATGTCCCTAATAAATTCAATTCTAGACACTCAACCTGATGCAGTCCAAAATTCAGAGACTGTGCTGAGACACCAGTTTGTTGAACATGATGGAGATGGACTACCGCAGTGACATTTGAAGGAAGTGGTGAGATGACACTATAATATCAGTGAAAGAGATTTGCAAATAGCTCATTAGATGGGATGAAGATTCTCAGTAAATTGTAAATGGATTGGTTCTTATATAATGCTTTTCTTTTCTGAGTGTTTTTTACAACATGCCTCATTCACCCATTCAAATAACCACTTTTGTCTATGTCTAAGCGCTTTCTATCTAATAT
This sequence comes from Archocentrus centrarchus, assembly GCF_007364275.1. Classification (NCBI taxonomy): domain Eukaryota; kingdom Metazoa; phylum Chordata; class Actinopteri; order Cichliformes; family Cichlidae; genus Archocentrus; species Archocentrus centrarchus. Next base: position 2,659,764 of record NW_022060266.1, on the reverse strand, counting down.
TCACACACATTCACACCCCAATGAATGCACTGGAGGGCAGCTTGGGGTTGCTCTCCAAAGGTTGAAGCACCGACCTTCTGATTAGTTGTTGACCTGCTGTACCTCCTGAGCTACAGCCACCGAACTGTAACTTAACAACTGCTCCCAACAGGTTGCCCAAGTGGGTAAGTGGATGTTGCAGGAATGGGTAGAGTGCCTCATGGTTGTGGGGTGCTGGTTGTTAAAGATGTGCTGAGCTCCACTTTAACAGAAAGCGCAAATGTCTGGAACATGCCAGGAACATTATACACCAACATTATATGAGCGCTGTAGGGAATATGGCACTGCCATGTACTCAATCCCTCAGGTGACACAGGCTGACCTCGGGCGGTGGGAATCAATACAACAGTGCCATCTAGTGAGCCCCATCCAGATTTCTGAAGGCACTATGATGATCACACCCACTGCTCCAAAAGGTAAATAGTACAACTTAATAACATTTCTTTTGGAACCAGATAACAGTGTTAGCCACCTTTCTGCAGGTTTATTGGTAGCTGGCTCACATCCCAGTTACTAATGTGAGCAAAAGCCTACTAAGTTATATTCAATTCACATAATGGAAGCCAAAAAAAAAAAAGCATCAGCTGATGACTCACCAGGGTTAGTTTTTCATGTCTAACTTGAGTCACCCTGAAATTTGAGGCACTAGATTTACTTCTAAAATAATGAGATGTATTCTCAACTAGTGATAATGTCCTGGGGTGTACAAGACTAATAGAACATCATATTCCATATTCCCCCTTCATGACATCCCCACTAAACAGAAGTACTGGCAACGTCCCACATCTCAATTTGAGATGGTTAAAGGACACATTAAAAAACTACTACAAGCACAGGCCATAAGCTTAATCATCAACCATTATGCTGCACTGCTAGTCCTAGTTCAGGAAAACGATGGCTCCTTGTGAATGTGTGCGTATTACATGCAACCAAATACAAAAACACGTAACATTGCTTATTGAATGCCTCGATGCCCTTGCAGGGGATAAGTGGTTCTCTTCCACAGACCTTACAAGTGATATATTCAGTTCCCCGTGGCTGAGGCAGACAGAAATGAGACAGCTTTTTGCACACCTTTCAGTTTATTTCCATCCATCCATCCATTCTCTTCCGCTTATCTGGAGCCGGGTCACGGGGGCAGGAGCCCAGGCTTCCCTCTCCCCAGCCACCTCCTACAGCTCATCCGGAGGGACCCCAAGGCGTTCCCAGGCCAGCTGAGAGATATAATCTCCCCAGTATGTCCTGGGTCTACCACGGGGCCCCCTCCTGGTGGGACATGCCCGGAACACCTCACCCAAGAGGTGGCCAGGAGGCATCCTAATCAGATGCCCGAGCCACCTCAACTGGCTCCTTTCGATGTGGAGGAGCAGCGGCTTTACTCTGAGCCCCTCCCGGATGGCCGCACTCCTCACCTTATCTCTAAGGGAGAGGCCAGCCACCCTTCGAAGGAAACTCATTTCTGCCGCTTGTATTTGCGATCTTATTCTTTCAGTCACTACCCAAAGCTCGCGACCATAGGTGAGGGTAGGAACGTAGATCGACCAGTAAATCGAGAGCTTTGCTTTTACACTAAGCTCCCTTTTCACCACGACAAACCAATGCAGCATCTGCATCACTGCAGAAGCAGCCCTGATCCATCTGTTGATCTCCCGCTCCTTTCTCCCATAACTCGTGAACAAGACCCCGAGATACTTGAACTCCTCCACTTGGGGCAAGAACTCGTTCCTGAGCCGGAGAGGGCACTCCACCCTTTTCCGGCTGAGGACCATGGCCTCAGACTTAGAGGTGCTGATTCTCATACCGGCCGCTTCACACTCAGCTGCGAACCGTTCCACTGCGAGCTGGAGGCCACCCCCTGATGAAGCCAACATCTGCAAAGAGCAGAGATGAGACTCTGAGGCCACCAAGAAAACTTTGGACTTTGCGTAGTACCTTTCAAAGGTTGACAGAAAAACATTAGGAGATCACTGTGGCCATGGACCCCAATAAAATTGCTCCAGTGGTCAAGTGGAAATGCCCATAGATTCCATTTCCTTGGGTTTGCTAGGTATTATTCCTTAATATTTCCTGTATTGCTTTCACATTAAACCCTTTTTCTGCAAAACTGACCCATGAAGACAGAAAATAAATAAATAAAAATCAGCTCAAATCCTGCTGGACTGAGCCATGTGACATGGCTTTTCAGACACTCCCATCACTGTACTGGCCAATGTAGATCTTAATAGAATTTATGTGTTGGACATAAACACAAGTCATGATGGATTGGGAGATGTCACAAGAATGGGAAGGTAGGACTGACCCTATTGCTTTTGCTAGCCTAAGTCTCCACAAAGCAGAAAGGAACATGCAGAACTACAGTTACATGAAATTAGAACTTTTAGCCCTTAGTTTCAGAAAAGTTTAGGAAGTACTTGTTGGGTCAAAAAGACAGTGTATACAATCAGTCAACTTGAAACTGCTTAGCTAGGGGCCAGTTTAGACCTAGAGATCAGGTATAAACCAGGTTGAGCAAACACAAATATAGAGACTCTATCTAGGCAAATTTAAAGTCCAGGTTACATACTGTAGTGGCCCTTGACCCCACATCTGTCCTTTCTGAGGAGCTTAAGTGCACAATGCATCACTCAGTACCTACTCACCTACTCAAGGTTGTATATGAGGTAATAACAGTATCTCTGCGAGAAGCTAAAGCTAACAGTAACCTTGCTGTTTTGCAGGCTGAGGACGAACTGATTGAGGAATTTCACTTCTTTTGGAACAGGCAATTCAAACAAAGAATAGAATAGAGAAGAATAATCTTTATTGTCATTATAAGTACAGTGAAATTTGGACTGGCATCACTCCTGTACCCATCAGAAAAAAAAATGGTAAAAACAATAAATAGACAATAATGACAATAATAAATAAATAGATGATAAAGAGATTATTTAAACTGAGGCAATAATTATATAGGATAAAATGAAAGTCCTTAAAAAAGTCATTTTTTAAAGTTTTTTCAGTGCAAGTTATTATAGTGTATGGGGGTTGTGGATGGGAGACGATGGAGGCCATAGGCTCGGGGGAAAAGCTGTTCCTCAGTTTGTTTGTGTAAGATTGTATTAGTCTCTATTTTTTGCCTGATGGCAAAGGTTCAAAGAGAGGGTGACCGGGGTGTGAAGTGTCTAGCCTTCATCTTCAGACAGTTGGTGTAGACATCCTCGAGATATGGAAGCTCCAACCCTACTATACGGTATGCAGTCTTCACCACATGTTGTAGGTCCTTCAGATCAGCAGCTGTGCAGCTTCTGTACCACACTGCGATGTGATTCGTGAGGCTGCTCTCAGTGGTGGTCATTAAGAAATTCAGGAGCAGTTACTGGGGGAGCTGTGCTTGCTACAGCTTTCTTAGGAAGAACAGTTTTTGTTGAGCTTTTTTAACCAGGCTTTAGGTGTCGGAGGTCTATGTCAAGTGGTTGGACAAGGTGAGTCCAAGGAACTTTAGTTTCTCCACACTCTTGATAGCTTCATCATGCATGTGAAAGGGGAAGTGGGTTGTACTACCTGTTCTCTTGAAATCTATGATTAACTCTTTGGTGTCATAGGTGTTAAGGACCAGGCTGTTCTTCTCACACCAATCAACCAAATGCGCCAACTGAAGCCTATAAGCTGTTTTGTCATTGTTAGTAATCAGCCCAACGACAGTTGGATCATCTGCCAATTTTATTCTAGCGTTGGAAGGGTGTATTGGGGTGCAATCATGGTTGAAGAGGGTGAACAGTATTGGACTAAGTACACAACCTTGTGGGGTTTCTGTGTTCAGGATGATGGTCGAAGAGCCACGTCTCACCACTCTGACTTGCTGTGGGCGGCCGGTGAGAAAGTCGAATACTCATGACCATAGTGAGTATTCTGATGACTAGTTATTACTAGGTATTACAGTGTTAAATGTGGAGCTAAAATGCACAAATAGCATTTGTCCATGTAGAGTCTCAGTCATCCAGGTCATAGTAATCTCAAGAGCTTCAAAGCGCTACTGGACTTTTTTTTTTTTTTTTTTTTTAAAGACATTTCACCTATTATTCAAGAGGTTTCTTCTGTTCTAAAATGAAAAGGTGGAGAGTCCCAGGTATTTAAACTCTAGTGGGGGTTGTCCATTTGGAGGTGGTAATTAACCCACTATTAATCATGTACATCATCACCTGAGTCAAGGTGTGAAAAAAAGGCATGGGTCATTACCACCTGGGGTTTTAGGTGAAACCACTGTGAGCTCTTGCCCCACCCTATCATGTCACCTATCGAGGTCACCAAAAAAAAAGTGTGAGTGAGGGTTGAGCCATCTGGTAAGGGATCTCATGACTGCATTGCTTATGACAGCAGGTGTCATAAGCCACCACCTCTGTTCAATGATGGTCATTCACAGTGGACACAGATGGCCATTTTTCCTTCTCTTTCAAATCATCTGTCTTCCTTGTCCCAGATGGGAATACTGGCAAAGGGAAAGAAAAGGAACACACACGTAAAGAAAGCCCTTAAAACATGTAGTTATCCCAATCAGGCTTTCATCAAATCAGCAAAGATGCACGTAATGCTTTCTTTTAAGGCCCGCCCTTAGGCCATAACTATCCTGTAAGTAAATTTTAGTTATGTGGAATTACGCCGTAATTATTTTTAATTCCGCCATAATTATTTTTACTACGGCTGAATTATTTTTAATTCCGCCATAATTATTTTTTAATTCCGGTGTAAATATTTTTAATTCCGCCGTAATTTTTTTTAATTTTGACGTAGTAAAAAAAATTACGGCGTAATTCCACATAACTAAAATTTACTTACAGGATAGTTATGGCCTAAGGGCGGGCCTTAAAAGAAAGCGTTACCAGATGCACAAGAAAGAAGGTAAGACACCAACTAGAGAGAAAGAGAATGACAAATGGAACAACACTGTCATACATCAGGTTTGCCAGAGAGCTCAGGAGAATGTTCTCAAAGAATTACATCCCTTGTGCTTCAGACCCAGTGTCGCTGGGTCTGAAGCACAAAACTCGTTCATTCACTCCAAACCCAAGCTAAGCAACATGTGTGTGCTGTGCAGTGCAGTGAGGACTCCTGAGACCTTTACATTGGAGAAAGCAAACAGCCCCCCCATAAATGCATGGCACAACATAGAAGAGCCACCTCGACAGGTCAACCCTGTCTAGGGTTTAAATTCAGTTCACTTCAGTTAATTTTTATTTATAGAGCATCAAATCATGACAAACAGTTGCCTCAAGGGACTTTATCTTGTAAGGTAATACAGAGAAAACCCCACCAATCAGACAACCACCTATAAGCAAGCACTTGGCGACAGTGAGAAGGAAAAACTCCCTTTTAACAGGAAGAAACCTCTGGCAGAACTAGGGTCAGGGACAGCCATCTGCCACAACAAGTTGGGGGTGAGGGACAGAATACAGGACAGAAGACATGCTGTGGAAGAGAGCCAGAGATTAATAATAACTAATGATTAAATGCAAAGTGGTGTATAAACACATGGTGAGTGAAGAAAAAACACTCAGTGCATCATGGGAAGCCCCCCAGCAGCCTCGGCCTATAGCAGCATAACTAAGGGAGGTTTCAGGATCCCTTGATCTTGGCCTAACTTTAAGCTTTATCAAAAAGTAAAGTTTTAAGACTAATCTTAAAAGTAGAGTGGGTGTCGGTCTCCCAAATCCAAGCTTGGTGCTCATTTGACAGAAGAGGAGCCTGAAAGCTGAAGGCTCTGCCTCCTGTTCTATATTTGAATACCTTAGGAATCACAAGTAAGCCAGCAGTCTGAATGTGAAGTGCTCTGTTGGGGGCATATGGTACTATGAGGTCTTTGTATGTGAGAAGAAGGATTTTAAATTCAATTTTGTATTTAAAAGGGAGAAAAATGCTCACTTTTTCTAGTCCCTCCAGCATTTTGGATTATGTAACGGCTTTTCAGGGAGCTTTTAGGGCAATGTGATGAATTACAATAGTCCAGCCAAGAAATAATGAACTAGATTTTCAGCATCACTCTGAGACAACATGTTTCTAATTTTAGAGATATTGCGCAAATGCAAGAAAGCAGTCCTACATATTAGTTTAAGGATATATGGTTAGGGTAGCTGTGGCTCAAGAGGTAGAGCGGGTCATCTGCTAATTGGAAGGTTGGTGGTTTGATTCCTAATTGGAATGTTGGTAGTTCAATTCCCGGCTGCTCCAGTCTGCATGCCAAATTATCATAGAGCAAGACATTGAACCCTGAGTTGCTCGGAGTGTAAATGCTAGATAGAAAGCACTTAGATGCATAAACAAGTGCTTGTGTAAATGGGTAAATGCAAGCGTGTTGTATAAAATGCTTTGAGCACCTGAGTAGAAAACCGTTATTTAAGAACTGGTCCATTTATCATTTACCAGATGAAAAATTGCTCCAAGATACTTCACAGTGTTACTGGAGCCTAAGGTAATGCAATACAAAGTAAGTATGTGCTTAGACACCACAGATTTGAAGGGCCAAGTACAATAACTTCAGTTTTATGTCAATTTAGAAGCAAGAAATTAGAGGTCATCCAGCTGGGTATCATCTGCACAGCAATGAAAAAATATGCTATGCCTTCTAATAATGCTTCCTAAGGGAAGCATGTATAATGTAAATAGAACTGGTACAAACACAGAACCCTGTGGAACTCCATAATCAGCCTTAGTGTGTTATGAAGACTAGATTGTACATTGTCATGAACAAATGGGAGACTACTGGATAGATATGATTCAAACCACTGCAGCACAGTACCTTTAACACCTACAGCATGCTCTATTCTATAATAAAATATGGTCAATTGTATCGAACACTGCACTGAGGTCTAGCAGAACAAGACCCGGGACTCTCCATCTTTTGGTTTTCGAACTGAAGAAGGCTATTGGATAAGAGGTGACATGTCTTCAAAATATATTTAAAGAAGTCCAGTTGTCTTTTTCAAATTCTTGAGACCACAAATAGTATCCTCATATGACTATTTGGTTTCTTAAGATGTATCAAGGCAGTGTGGAGAGCAGTTGTTATTGCATCCCGTGTGGAGCAGTTTGCCTGATAAGCAAACTGATGTTTATCCAGGCCAGGTGGTAAAATAAATGTAAAGTGATACAATACCACTTTTTCAAAGCACTTCATAACTATTGTTAGTCATTCAGACACTTCACAGTCACTATTTTGGGTAATGGGATAATGGTGGATGATTTCAGGCATGATGGGACAGCAGACTGTTGTAGTATGAGGTTGAACACCATGGTAAGCACCTCTCCAGCTGGTCTGCATATGCCTTTAGCACATGACCTGACACTCCATCTGGGCCTGCTGATTTGTTTGCATTCACCGTTACTCAGTGTAGTCCTCACCTGGTGATGCTGCAGGACCAGTGTTGACTCTCCATGTTGAGTGGGTGGCAGGATGGAGCAACCTCCCCTCCTCCCTGGGTGTCAAAGCAGGCAAAAAACTGGTTATGGGTGTCAGGCAGGTTAGTGTCCTCGGATGCTGACTGTAGTGTAGTTTTGTAGTCAGTCAGTGCCTTGATACCTCTCCACATGTTGTGAGGGTTCTATTGACATATTAATTATTAAATTGTTCCTCTATGCACGGTTTGAGTCTGGGCTTTACCCCCCCCCCCCCCCACTGCGTCCTTCTGGCTACTCCTCTGCTACATTGAAGGCTTGCTGGTCCCCAGATTTGAAAGCCTCATCACACTCTTTTAATTCAAATCAATTCTGTTTTATTTATATTGTGCCAAATCACAACAACAATTGCCTCAAGGTGCTTTATATTGTAAGGTAAAGACCCAACAATAATACACACAAAACCCCAACAATCAAACGACCCCCTATAAGCAAGCACTTGGTGAATGTGGGAAGGAAAAACTCCCTTTTTTACAGCGTTAGAGATAGGGGTGAGGACCTCAGCTAACCAGGAGAGGCTCAGATTAGAGCTGCTGTTCCTCCACATTGAAAGGAGCCAGTTGAGGTGGCTCAGGCATCTGTCTAGGATGCCTCCCAGGCACCTCCTAGCTGAGGTGTTCCACGCATGTCCCACTGGAGTGATTCTATTTTGCAGCTGACTTGCACAGGCCATGGTGTCCCTCAGAAGAGCTGGAGGAGGTGGCCAGCAACAGAGAGGACTGGGTGTCTCTGCTTAGACTGCGCCAGCCTCAGATAAGTGGTATAAAAATGGATGGTTGGATGGGTGTTTGGATGGATGGAGTCAGTTATGGTACGTAACTCACACTGACTGTTGTGACCTGTTGTGACCTCTTAATTGAAGTTCCTGTATCCTTTTACCCTTGTCACACAAAGGACATAAAAACACTTGTCAACATGAAGAAGAGGGTGTTCAGAGCAGGCAACAGAGAGCAGGTGAGAGTAAATCAAGGGCAACGGGAGGCATCAATTAATAAGAAGACAGAAAGAAGCTAGAGTGGAAAGAACTACATAAGGGAGGCCTGGAGTGACATTAAGCTTATCACTGGTTTGAGGACAGCCAACACATAGGAACTGAAGGTAGTATGTGTTGGGCCAATGAACTAAATCTGTTCTTTAAGCGATTTCACTCTGTAGCTGCAGCTCCCACTGACCTTCCTGCCATAAGCCTTCAACCACTAGACACTCCTTGCTCTATCCCTTCCCTCCTGACAATGCCTCAGCCTTCTGTGAAAGTCCATTTAACACCTCCTCCTCTGACTCCCAGGCTTAGGTACTCCCCATACTCTCCATCTAGTCAACTCCACTCTTCCCTCACCAGTTGCTTTCTGTTGACCAGATTTGGAGACAGCTGATGAGTGTCTACTCAGGCAAGTCCATGGGTCCTTATGGTGTGAGCCCCATGATTCTCAAAGCTTGTCCCCCTCAGCTTTGTGAAGTGTTCCATCTAATCTTCAGGAATCTGCAAAAAGTTATTTTGCTGCGGAAGTGGTCATACTTCATGCACATCACATCCTACCTACTCTAAGGTCTACAGACCTGTGGGATTGACATCACACATCGGATGACACCAGAAGACCGTGGAGAGATTCATCATGGACCAGTTCCAGCCTGTGGTCAGGCTAGTGATGGACCCCCTTCAGTTTATCTACCAGCCCTGACTGTGATCATCCTTGGTCAGTGACCCAGCATTTTCAGTTCTGTGGAATTTCTAATTTTGTTATTTAATGTCTCTTTGATTCTTAGTTTGTGATGGGGTTTTGTAGTTTGAGTTTTGTACCTTTTGTTTCTGGTCAGGTTTTTATTTGTAGCCTCAGAGTTTAGTTTAGTTATTTGAGTTATGCTTTTGGTTACATCTTATTACAATCTTTTTGAGTTCAGGTGTTGTCTGGTTGTCAAGTCTGCATTTGTGTAATGTCTAGTCACTTCCTGTTTTGCTTTATTAGTCTTGTCTTCTGTGCATGTTGTTCAGTTTCGCTTCCCTTGTCTTGTTAGTTCAATTCAGCACACCAGTTCTCCCCAGTTGTGTCCTGTTTCCCTAACCACCCTGTGTGCGTTTAAGCCCTCGGTTTTCCTCAGTTCATGGTTGCGTCATAGTAGTGAGTTTCCCTGTTCTGTTTCCAGTTTGTCTGAGTTCTTTATGTTTTGTTTATTCCCTTTCTCCTGCCACCAATAAAAGCTGTGTTTTGAGTATCTGACTGGCAGACCACAATATGTGCACCTGCAGCACTGTGTGTCAGATGGTATGGTCAGCAACACTGGAGCCCTACAGGGGACCACCTTCTTTCCCTTTCTCTTCACTCTCTACACAACAGACTTCAGCTACCAAAAAAGAGATATGCCAACTTCAGAAGTTAAAAGTGAAGTTTATATCAGGGGTTGAGACCAGGAAGTAGAGCTGCAGTCGGTCCTTCTCTCCTCCTGACATCCCCCCAAAACACCATTCCCATAGAGACCGTGTCTGCTCCCAGACCACCAAAAACCAAACTAAAAATCAGCAAAAAATAATTTAAGCATAAAAATTGACAAAGAACAATATTGCCCTGTAAACTGCACCAAAATGTAAATCGGTTAAATGTGGATTAAGTGGATTACATTAGGCTTCTCTCTTCTAAGTCCCTTTTAGTAAATTATTTAGTAATTGATCAACATATTGATTTATTCTGCCTTGCAGAAAACTGGTTGGAGCAGGATGAATATGTTAGTGTGACTTGGGGGTGTTGATTCATTTAAATTAACTGTCAGAATCCCCAAAACACATGCTGAGGAGGAGGAGTAGCAGTGATCTTCCACTCAAGCTCATTAATTAACCATAGACCCAGACAAAGCCTTGTCCACCCTAATTGGAAAACTTCAAAAACAGTTTATTTGCTGTTGTCTATTGTCCACCTGGCCCTTACTTTTTTTTTTAATATCTGATTTATTGATCAGATCAGATAAAATGATTAGAGTGGCTGATTTTAACATCTATGTTGATGCTGAAAAATGACAGCCTCAACACTGCATTTAAACTATTATCAGACTCTGTCTCTCAAAATATAAATGACCACTACTTTAATCACACTCTGGATCTTATCTGACATATGGCATAGAAACTGTGCAGAACAGCTACCTAAACCTTCCTCCCACAGCGGTTGATAATCTCATCAATATTGTTACATCCTTACTGCAGACCAGGGTTCTAAATTAACACCCGCCAACCCGCCGTGTTAATAAAAACTTACTAGCCAATTTTGCCAGTGATGCAAGAGGCTTTACATGCATGATACATAAGGCTCGGTTCTCTGTCATTTATCCCCCGGCAGTACTTCCTACATTTCCCATGAACACTATATGCCTTAACGCTACGTGATGACATTATACGCCCATTGGCTGCGCGCAGTTTGTAGTGACAATAGCGCGAGAAACCATGTATGTTATGGTATGTGTTTTTCATGCTAACAATTTTAATAAAATTATCAAATGCATTCAGTGGCACTCATTTCTCATATTTTTACTGCATAAAATTTGGCTAGTGGAAATTCTGATTGGCCAGTAACTTTAGAGAATTACCAGCCACATTGGCTGGTGATCAAAAAAGTTAATTTAGAACCCTGCTGCAAACGACCCTGGAAACTGTGGCTCCTTTGAAAAAGAGATCCCCCAAATCCCTGGTATAACTCACAAATGAGCAGCTAAAAACAGATAACCCATAAGCTGAAGAGGAAATGGCATCTCACTAATTTTGAAGATCTTCATTTAGCCTATGAAACAGTTTGTTGCTCCACAAAAAGCTCTCTATGGAGCTAGGGCATCTTAATATTCATTGAAGAAAATAAGAACAACCCTAGGTTTCTTTTCAGCACTGTAGCCAGGCTGACAAAGAGTCAGAGTATTCCTTCAATTTTGCTAGAAATGACTCCATCAATTTCTTCACAAATAATTTCAAACATAAGAGGAAATATTAATAACCATTCCACAGACATATCATTATGTACAGCTCCTTTCAGTATTACTATTTATTTAGATTCTTTCTCCTCAATTAAGCGTTCTGAGTTAAGTTCTATAGTTACTTCTTCCAACCCATCAACATGTCTATTAGACCCCATTCCTACAAGACTGCTCAAAGAAGTCCTACCATTAATTAATGCCTCAGTCTTAAATATGATCAATCTATATCAATTAATGGGCTTATATACCCCAAGCCTTTGAGGTGGCAGTAATTAAACCATTACTTAAAAAGTCATCACTTGACCCAGCTGTATTAGTTAATTATAGGCAAGCTCCAATCTTACTTTTATCTCATAAATTCTTGAAAGAGTAGTTGTAAAACAGCTAACTGATCATCTGCAGAGGAACGGTTCATTTGAAGAGTTTCAGTCAGGTTTCAGAATTCATCACAGTGTAACAGGAGGCTGGTGCGGGTGGAGAGGCTAGCAAAGTTAGCTAGGGCTGGCACTACCATGCTCGGGTAACTCATAAATATAGCCAACAAGATTCAGAATACAGTGCCTTTATTTGGCAGAACTTACGACCATCAAACGCCAGGTCTCCAGGGCTCTACATAGCCAGGTCATACATGACAACAGACACAGAGAGCATCCCGCGATCAGTTTGTCACAACGTAGAGCTTGCACTCCAAGATGTCGGCTGGGTGGGCATCAGCGGCGTTCTGCAGTGGTTCTCAGTCCAACACACACAACAAGGAAGATGCACCACCTTGTGGCATCATTCAGCCTTGCAACATATCCCATCCCTGTTGCTCTGGCTGTTACAACAGTACAGAAACAACATTAGTGAAGGTTACAGATAATCTTCTTACAGCCTCTGACACTGGACTCATCTCTGTGCTTGTCCTGCCAGACCACTGTGCAGCGTTTTATTACATTTTATTACAGAGACTAGAACATGCCATAGGTCTTAAAGGTACTACTCTGGAGTATATCTATCTAACAGACTCCAATTTTTTTTAAATGTAAATAGGAAGTCTACTTCACACACTAAGGTTAATTATGGAGTTCCACAGAGTTCTGTGCTAGGACCAATTCTGTCAAGTTTTTTACCTCCCATTATAAGTTACATTATGTATGCGTCCCTTAGGCAGTGTATTATTAGAAGGCACAGCATACATTTTAATTGCTATGCTGATGATACACAGCTTTATCTGTCCGTGAAGTCAAGTGACACACACCAATTAGTTAAGCTGCAGAAATGTCCTTTATGTCTTAGACATAAAGGAATGGATGACCTCTAATTTCTTACTTCTAAATTCAGATAACACTGAACTAAAAATCTTAGAACATGGTGTCTAACCAAATACTTACTCTTGGTGACAATACCTTTCGATGCATAGCATTTCTTCCTTACTCACTTCTTTTCATTCTGTATGTGTTTATGCGTCACTTGCATTTAATGATTAATTATTATTAATCTCTGAATCTCTTCCAGTGTCTGTTTTGTCTCCCTCTCCTCACCCAAACTGGTTGCGGCAGATGGCTGCCCCTCACTGAGCCTGGTTCTGCTGGAGGTTTCTTCCTGTCAAAAAAGTGATTTTTTTCCCTTCCACTGTTGCCAAGTGCTTGCTCATGGGGTTTTGTCTGATTGTTGCCAGCTTTCTATTATGGTTGGTCCTTTACCTTACAATATAAAGCACCTTGAGGCAACTGCTGTTATTTGGCACTACATAAATAAAACTGAATAAAATTGAATGCTTTTCAGAAATTATAGACAAAAGTGAAGGCAAAGGCCCCCACAAACAAGAGGTGGTTGCAGTAAATGCCTGGCAGAGCATCTCAAAATGAGAAATGCACCATCTGTTGATGGCCACAAGTTCTAAACACAAAGATTAGACAGAATGCTTATATTAAATTTTTTTTTTCAATTAATTCTGTTTAATTCTATTAGATTTTTTATTTTTTTTATTTTTTTTTTTGCAGCCTTGTTCTCATTCAATGTCAGTAACAAATTTGTGCATTCCATTTTGCTCTCATAAAATTTCAACATGCAGGGTTACTGTTCCAAATGATTAATGCTCATATCAAGTATTACCATTTCATTGTCTTCATGCACTCAACTATGATAACTTTTAAAGTTAAAACAGATCTGTGGGGTTTGTATTTCTACTCATTGTACTTGCAGCCTAATTAAAAGCCATTTCTGTAGTTAATCTATGCTAATGCTTTCACTGTAAGCTCGTTCCCTGCCATTATAAGTTATCATCCCCAAAGCAAGCCTTGAAATTCTCCTGCCTGTAAATGTAAGACATCTGCAAAGCACCAAGCACCCCTGCACCTCTTTCTCTTACTCCTCTATCTATCTATCTATATCCATATATATATATATATATATATATATATATATATATATATATATATATATATATCACTCCAGGAACTTCTCCAGACCTTCTGATTAAAAATAGTCACATGTAAAGATCCAGACGGATGAAGCCTTATAAAAAAGAAAAAGAAAAAAAATGTATCCTTATACATTCCCACCTCCCAAACCTCCATCCAGTCATGCCTTCACACTGCAATCAGGATGTTAATTGTTTGAAAAAAATAATAAAATAACACTACATATTATTGCAACCATTTGAATGTGCTCTCCCTCAAGTGGGAGGGGTAAACATATTCATATTAGAAAAAATTATCAGTTTACTAGATCCTGTTGAGTAGACATCACTGTGATTACTATTTAGTATGCAGAGGTTTAACAAAAGTATAATCTAGTGGAACCAAAAGACCCTAAACAGTGACAATGATGACTGCACGCCCCTTGGTTAAGCATAGCTTGCTGTATTCTTCTGCCTTCAGTCATGTGGCTGCAGTCACAAGGCCATGCTCACATGCTTTAACATCTCTTCTGTTCTTGTGCTCAAGGGTTTCTGGTATCTGGCTCTTAAGTTCAGGGCAAGCAGCTAGGACATTTCAAAAGCATTGATCACCATGATGGTAAAAGTGAATAGTGTTCTGGTGCCTTTTATTTATTTGTTGCTATCTATAGTATATACCTTCTCCACAGCTCTGGAATGGAACAAGTCAAAGTGTGTCAGATAAATCACATGCTACCGTAAATGGACTAGTTCTTATATAGCACTTTTCTACTCAGTCAGAGCACTCAAAGCGCTTATACAACACGTTTTTATATTTACCCATGCACTCCCATTCATACAAGCACTTCCATATTTTTACTAAGCTAAGTGCTTTTTAATTAACATTCACACACATTCATACTCCAACAGAACGGTCAGAGAGCAACTTGGTGTTAAGTATCTTGCCCAAGGATACATTAGCATGTAGCCTGGAGTAGCCAGGAATCGAACTGCTGACCTTCCGATCAGTAGGTTACCTGCTCTACCTACTGAGCTACAGCCACCCCAAACAATCAGGCATCCTTGAAACCAAGCTATCTTTAGTGGACTGAAAAACCAAACAAACAAAAACAAATGAACAAAAAACAGGAAGAATGAGCAGTGATATCAAGGAAAGGATAAACACAAGTGTCACACAGTCAAGACCTGTGCCAGCTTATTTTGGCAAGTTTCACATGAGCATGAAATGGGTGACCCATTGAGTTGAAAATGAGCAACAGTGTTTCTTTTTTGAAAACACTTTACATCAGAGTTGTAAAATGTACATCAGATTTGCCAACTGTTTCAAACAGTGGACCAGATGGAATTGTTCAGTTAGCCTTGGCTGTGATATTGTGAAGCTCAAGTAACCTGCCAAATCTGTATTTGTCTAGTCACAAAGGCCTAAGAATCAGAGTAAGTCCAATACTCTGTTTCAGTGCAAGAAGTCTTAACAGTATTTGGTATTTCATAACTAAGTTAGCCTTTTATGTCATTTATGGAATGCCTTCTGAGTTAATAGCCTACTTATTCATTTTCTTTTCATCTGGTGAAATTCTGAAACATGTCATTGTCACATCCATACAAACAACAGCGGCGTCCTTTAGGGCACATCTCATAGGCCACGAACTCCGTTACCATAGCAACTTGCAATACATTGGAAAAAAAATGAAAAACAAAAAAAACTGCATAATGAACCATCGCTTTATGAAATGACTGTGAAAACCGCACGAAACAATACCAACATGTTACTGTTCTACCAAAGAAATGCACAGTTGGGGTAATCTTGAAGGAAGGGTATTTGATATTTGGTGTAGGTGAAGACAGTGTCAGACAGGATCATAAGGTTAAAACTGGAAATCAAAGAGATGATGCTGAATATTGCTAGTATGTATGCCTCACAGGTTGGATATCAGTTTGAAGAGAAAAAGGAACTGTGGAATAGGTTGGATGAAGTGCTAGAAAGTGTCCCTGTGGGGGAGAGTGGTGATTAGAGCAGACTTCAGTGGACATGTGGGTGAATGGAACAGAGGTGATAAGCAGGTGCTGGGTAGGTATAGTATTAAGGAGTGAAATGTGGTAGTGCATTTTGCAAAAAGAATAGAAATAGCTGTGGTGACCACAAGAGGTAGGAACATAGGGTGATGTATAAGAGACATCTCATGCAGAAGGTGCAATCTGAAAGAGATAGGAGACTGCTAGATCGTAGCAGGGGAGACTGTAGCTAGGTAGCATCAGATGATAGTCTGTAGGATTCAATTAAATTTTATTTAAATAATGCCAATTCACAAAAAACAGTCACCTCAAGGCACATTATATTGTAATAATTACAGAGAAAACCCAACAGTTAAAATGACCCCTATGAGCAAGAACTTGGCAACAGTGGAAGGAAAAACTCCCTTTAACAGGAAGAAACTTCCAGCAGAACCAGGCTCAGGGGGGGCAGCCATCTGCCACGGCCTTTCCACTGCAAACTGGAGGCCACCGCCTGATGAAGCCAACGGGACTACATCATCCACAAAAAGTAGAGATGAGATTCTTAGGCAGAAGCCTTCTGCTACTTGGCTACGCCTAGAAATTCTGTCCATAATAATTATGAACAGAATTGGTGACAAAGGGCAGCCCTGGTGAAGTCCAATACCCAAAGGAAATGAGTTTGACTTAATGCCGGCAATACAGACCAAGCTCTCACTGCAGTTATACTGGGACTGAATGGACCAGTTCTTATGGCCTGCAACAATGAGCCACATGTAAACTGGATGGGCAAACTCCCACGCACACTTGAATATTGTTTGTTGTTTGCTCTGGGGGGGTGGCCCCCTCCGGCCTCCTCTTTAGCAGGTAAAATGCATGCTCTGTAGGGTTTTAGTCTGGAGATCGACTAGGCCAGTTTAAAACCTTCCACTTCTTGCCCCTCCTTTGTAGCTTTGGCAGTGTCTTTTTGGCCATTTTCTTGCTGCATGATGAGGGGTCTCCCAATTAGCTTGGTTGCATCTTTGTTTAAATTGACAGAAAAAATGTTTCTGTAGACTTCTGAGTTCATTGTACTGCTGTCTGTACATGCATGACATCATCAATGAAAATTAATGAGCCCATCCCAGAAGAAGCCATGCAAGCCCCCATGACATTATCTGTACTGTGTTTCACAGATGAGCTTGCATGTTTGCGATCATGAGAATATAATTTCTTTCTCCAAACTTCAGCGTGTCTATCACATTGGTAAAGGTTAATTTTTGTCTCATAGGTCCATAAAATTTGATCCAGAATTTCTGAGGCTTGTCTCTGTACTTCTTGTCAAATTGCAGCCTGGTCTTCCTATTCTTCTTGCTAATTACTGTTTGCATCTTCTGGTGAAGCCTCTGTACTTTGGTTCATTAGGTTTTCTATGAACAGTAGAGTGTAATACAGTCACTCCTGCCTTCTGAAGGTTATTGCTGATGTCACTAACAGTTGTTTTAGGGTCTTTCTTTACATCATGTACAATGTTTCTGTCATCAACTGCTGAATCAACTGAGGAATCTTAAATATGTGTTACCTAGTAGACCAGTGACGATTTTCTTTTTCAGGACATTCCAAACGGTTGTACTGGCTATGGCCAATATTTAGGCAAAAGCTCTGATTGATTTTCTGTCTCTTCTCAGCTTCACGATTGCTTGTTTTTCACCCATAGACAGCAATCTGGTTTTCATGATGGTTACTCCCCTAATTATAAATGCATAGTCTGCACAAGCAAAACACAAATCTGACACTGAGTGTAGACATTCGACGTTGTTTATTGTTTGAATAATCAATGTAACAGGACAAACCTTGGCAACAAAAAATCTGTTTTTGCTCCATCCTCTCACTCTGAGAGCTCTCACAAACACAGAGTGAGGGGATGCCTGAGGAATGGAGGCAAAGTGTACTGGTACTGATTTTCAAGAACAAGGGCCATGTGCAGATCTATAAAGTTGATGAACCATACCATGAAACTATAGGAAAGAGTTGTTAAAGTAAGGTTAAGAAGAGAGGTGAGCAGCAGTATACTTTCATACCAAAAAAATGCAATACAGATGCAATGTTTACTTTGACGTTTAGTTTGAGAGTGTTGATGGAAAAGTATAGAAGGTCAGAAGGAGCTGCAGTGTGTTTTAGTTGCTCTAGAGAAAGCATACAGCAATCAAGCATATGACCACTGTCTGGTGAAGTAGATAACACCTGGATAATAGTGGATAACACCCTCATCATAGCAGCTGTAATTGCAGCAAAAGGTGGTTCCACAAAGTATTGACTCAGGGGGGCTGAATACTTTTGCACACCGCACTTTTGAGTTTTCTATTTGCAAAAAATGTTTTGAATCATGTATAATTTTCTTTCCACTTCACAATTGTATACCACTTTGTGTTGGTCTTTCACATTAAATTCCAGTGAAATATATTCATGTTTGTGGTTGTAATGTGACAAAATATGGAAAAGTTCAAGGGGTATGAATACTTTTGCAAGCCAGTGTATAAGACGGAAATTGAGTACCGTATATTTCGAACCATAAGGGGCACCGCATTATAAGGCGCACTATCAATGAACGGGTCTATTTTCACACATAAGGCACAATGGGTTATAAGGTGCATGATGAAACATATGTAGAGCGAAACAAAAGAGTCAGGTAAGTCGAACTTTATTCAACTCATTCACAAAACTCAGAATATTGTTCAGTTGTAACAAATACAGAAGAATACCCTCACATTTTAAATCATTCATCTTCCTCAAATCCATCAAATTCCTCATCTTCAGTGTCTGAGTTGAACAGTTGGGCGATTTCGGCATCAAGCATGCCGGGTTCCTTCTCATCATTATCTGAGTCAATTTCGTTGTTACCCCCGCCAAGGAGGTTATGTTTTCGGTCGCGTTGGTTTGTTTGTTTGTCAGCAGGATTACTCCAACAGTTATGAATGGATTTCGATGACATTTTGTGGACTGGTTGGAAATGACAAAAGGAAGAACTGATTAAATTTTGGCGGTGATCCGGAGCACGATGTGGATCCAGGAATTTTTTTAATGATTCTTCACTATTGCGGGATAGGGGGTTATTGTTGTCTGGGAAAGATGAAAGATTTCACAGTATTTAGATACACGTATTACAGCGTCAGTGACCCTATGGCCTTGGCAGAGGTTTCGCTCTCTGAGTGCTTCTAGTTACTGTTTTGTTTTGGTTGTGGCACACAGCAACCATTTAATTGTTAATAAAAGGGCAACTTTTGCTGGCAATCTCTCGCCATCTTCTTCAACATCTTAACAGACGCTGCAATATATTCTTTATTAATGAGGGTAAGAACAAGCCATACCTTCATTTTATATATAAGCCCTTCATAAATCCTGTGCACCAGTATATTTACCGATATAAGCAAAGAAAAATATGGGAAAAAAAAAAAAAAAAAAAGGAAATCCCTTTTTGACTCAACAGCTGAAACCTGAAAACTCCGCTGTCACCGTGTTTTGCATACATACAGCGCTCGTACTGCATCCCTTCATACGCTGTGGTATCGCCTAGACCTCTCTTTGGCACCAAGGAGAACAGCACACAGACACCCCCGGACCTCGATTCGTCCTTTAGCAGTCGACAGCGAGTTTTGTTACAAAAAAGTTGGCAAGAACGCCGGCCATTGATCGCCAGATTACGCAGAAATATACGGGCCGGAACATGTAGAATAAAATCCATCATAGTTTTCTGCAGTTTACTGCATACAGTTTCTATTTTTGGAACAATGCTTCCACTTCTTGTTGAATTTATCTCCAGCGGCTTTGGCTGCTTTCCACACCTGCTGCGCTGCACTCACAGCTTGTTCCTGTCTAATATCGTCAGTAGAGTCAGTTTGTGAATCTATGATGGACTATTTTACAGAATTCAATGAGGCCTTTGAACTGATCTGCCAGACTGGAGGAAATATCGCTGCAGACCACGCAACGGCGCACGCAACGGCGCACGCAACGGCGCACGCAACGGCGGTCAGACGGCAGTGCTCAACTATTTGAAAACCGTACGCTGGGTGTTACCCCTCCCCCCTGTTGTACGCTTACGCTCTGGAAAATGTTGGTATTTATTAAACGTCCCTTACCAAAGTCGCACTAAAACATTTCGACAGATTTTTGAGCGCAGTGTACCATATAAAATTGTTTCAAGGTCAGTAAGCACAACAAGAATTCATACATAAGCAGTGGTGGCCAAAGTACTGACATTCTGTACTTAAGTAGAAGTACAAGTACTTGTGTTAAAAACTACTCTGATAAAAACTGAAGTACTGGTTCAACTTCTGTACTCAAGTAAAAGTAAAAAAGTACAGGCTCTGAAATCTACTCAAAGTAATAAAGTAAAAGCAGCTCCTTGGAGGACGTTTCTACCTCTTTCTTCCATCTTTCTCCATCTGAGTGAAGTTATCGTTCATTCTTTGCTCTCCCTTAAAATACAGCAGCTGTTCTTTTAGCTGCAAACACACTGTGTGACAAACTGCAGACACTTTTTTTGGCCTCTACGTTTTCTGTCATTTATTTTCCTCACCGTTCCGGCGTGCAGCCTCTATGTAAAGCACAACTTCCTCTGGCTCTTTCCGGTCTCCGAGCGAGCGTTGCAGGAGCCTCTCCCTCTACCGTCTGTTCCCTCCCTCCCACCCTGTTTTTGCAACTTCCAAGAAAAAAACCCTCACAATCAGAAGCCGGCTACCGCACTGACCGGAAATGCAAACGTTTCTCAGATGCATTAAACCTAAAGTAACGAGCTTGTTTTAAAAATGTAAGAAGTAGAAACTACAGATACTTGTCTAAAAATGTAGGGAGTAAAAGTAAAAAGTTTTCAGAGAAATAAATACTCAAGTAAAGTACAGATACAGTAACGAAGTATTTGTACTTCATTACTGTCCACCACTGTACATAAGGCGCACCGGATTATAAGGAGCACTGCCGATTTTTGAGGAAATTTAAGGATTTTAAGTGCACCTTATAGCCTGAAAAATACAGTAAGTGTAAGTAATTGACAGAGTTTGACAAGGGCCACATTGTGAAACAGCAGCTCTTGTGGGGTCTCATTGGTCAGTATGTATCAAAAGTGGTCCAAGGAAGGAGCAGTGATGAACCAGTTACAGGGTCATGGGCAGCCAAGGCTCACCAATGCAGGTGGAGAGGGTGGGCCATGTGGTCCGATCCAACAGGCGAGCTACTATTGCTCAAATTGCCAAAAAAGTTAATGCTGGTTGTGATAGAAAGGTGTCACAATACACGGTGCATTGCGGTTTGTTGCATATGGGGCTGCATAGCCACAGACCACTCATGGTGCCTTTCTACTGTGGAAAGTGCCAACAATGTGCACGTGAGTATCAGTACTGTATTTGTGTGTCGCTTACCTGGGGAACACCTGGCACAATGATGCACTATGGGAAGATGCCAAGCAGCCAGAGGCAGTGTGATACTTCAGGATAATTCACCCTCCCACAAAGCACAAATGGATTAAGAATGGCTTAAGGAGCACAACAACAAATTTGAGGTGTGGACTTTGATGTGCTGGAAAAACACGTCCCAAACAAGTCCCACCTCATAACTTACAGGATCTGTTGCTATCAAGGCATGGATTCCACTAGACCCCTGAAGGTGTGCTGTTGTATCTGGAATCTATTCCTTTATGGGTTAGGACTGTTTTGACAGCAAAAAGGGGACTAACACAATGTTAGGCAGGTAGTCATAGTACTGTGTTTCATCAGTATATATTGTTGAGTGAGTGTCATGGGATCTATTGCATCCTACTCAAAAAAACCTCAAAAAAACCAAAAACACTCTTTAATCAGAGTATAGCACCAAGTCAGTTAAACTTCTGGGACATTGAGCTGGTTGGTTAAGTAACAGAGGGGTTTCAGCTGCTTTGGTGTCAATGGCATTAACATCAGGTGCATAGAGGGGCAACAATGAGACAACCCCAAAAGAATAATGGTCCAGCAAGTGGAGGATACTGATATTTTTGCACTCATCTTTTATGACTGTTTATACATTAGGTTTGCATTTGGATAAGGTCAGTGTCACTACTGGTAGCATGAGGCAATATGATGCTACAGATGTTGCACGGGTAGTCCAACTCCTGCAGGATGGCACGTCAATCCATGACATTACCAGAAGACTTGCGTGGAGGAGATTCCAGGAGTTTGTTTCTGACCAGACAATCCTCAAGTGGGCCCTGTGCTTTAGTGGGCCCTGTGCTCCCTGCATGGCACAATGGAGCCCAATTGGCTTTTGCCATAGAATACAAGAATTCACCCTGAGCACATGTGACAGACATGAAAGGGTCTGGAGAAGCCACGGAGAACATTATGCTTCCTGTAACATATATCAGGATGAACTATTTGGTGGTGGGTCAGTGATGGTCTGGGGAGGCATATCCATGGAGAGATGGACAGATAGCTACAGCTAGTCAATAGCACCCTGATTGCCATTACGTGTTGAGATGAAATTCTTGGAACCATTGTCAGACCCTATGCAGGTGTAGTGGGTCCTTGGTTACTCCTGGTGAGTGACAGTGCCCAGCCTCATGTGGCTGCAGTTCCTGGAGAATGAAGGAATTCATACCATTGACTGGCCCTCCATGCTTGCCTGACATAAATCCAATAGGACATTGTGTTTTAGTCCACCCGACTTTGCCAAGTTGCAGCTCAGACTGTGCGGAAGCTCAGTGATGCCCTGGTCCAGATCTGGGAGGAGTTCCTCAGGATAGCATCCGTCATCTCATTAGGAGCATGCCCCACGGTCAGGCATGCATACGAGCATGTTGGGGCCAAACAAATTACTAAGTACCATTTTGAGTTGCTGCAATGAAATTTTGGCAAAATGGACTAGGCTGCTGCTTTATTATTTCACTTTGGTTTTTGGGGTGTCTTTGAATTCAGCCCTTAGTAGGTTGATAATATTAATTTCCACCAAAATATGTGGCATCTTTTCATACCTAACCCAGTCTATTACCCAGTCCATATCTATACTGATAAGGAGATAGCTGAGGTATCTGATCTGTTTTCAAAATGTCATTTTGATTACTTTTATGAATTGTTGATAAAAGGTTTAGTGATATCTATTTTTGTTTTATTTTGTTTTTATTTTAGTAAGTTTTCAATCAAAGAAACTTGCCAAATTCTTGATTTTCTAGTGAGAAAATAATGCCAAAAAGGGATGTTATAATTGTTGGTTATGCAAAAATTAAACATCTCTAGTTGGTAAACCAATTTAAATGTACAAGGATTTTAATATCTTGTTCCATTTGTTCACAAAACCAATGTAACCCTAAGATTTTTTTTTCTGCTGGTAGTACAGTTGATATGTGAACAATTGGTATCATTTTAAATGTCCTTTCATTTTACTTCATACGACTGGTTAAATCAGTGCAATAATGCCATGATATGTGATGAACTACAGTAATTGCCAAAAGACAAAGTTCCCCGCCATAACCTGCTATTGGCAGTTGTAAAATTTTATATTGTACACTGGGTCTGTTTATCCTTCTTAGTAAAATGACTTTAAGTAGTTTGCAATTTGAAAATCTTGTCATAAGCATTGATTTTATTGATTTTGACTTAACCTTTAGATGGGCACAGCATTCGACCTGACGAGATCTTCTCTCTTTTTTTTTTCAAAATGTTCTTACTCAAAGAGCATGTCCTCTGTCAGGGCCTATGCCCTCCCTAGTTTGCAATTAAAAAAAAAAAAAAAAAATGATTGCGTGCAGCAATAGATATCAGCAAAGGTGCTTCCTTTGTCCATGCTTCAGCTCTCCACATTCCATAACTTTTTTCCTTGCCAGTTTTTGCATAATAATGGTGATAGACCGAGACTTAAAAAAAAAACAATTATGACATAGCTCTGTGTATGCTCTGCCAGAGAAAGGAAAAAAACAAAAACAAACTTTCTCTACTCTCGTCCCCAACAAACAAAAAAATTGCGCTGAAATTTAAAATGTAATGTAGGTGGAAGAATGTGCTGGCATCCTTGTCAGTGCTATACAGAATAAATTAATATGTGAGCTTCAAAGAGCAGTCTCTATGAGTGCCCATAAGAGTGGAGCCTAATCCTTCAATTCAGGGGAGAGTGGAATGCAAAATGACAGGCTTTGCTAAATCTAGCATCAGTTACAAAGTTGTAATCTGGCAGCTCAAAGCAATGTAATAGCCCACTGCACTAATGCATTACAATAAACAAAAGTCTAGAAATTCAAAGGTAATTCAATGCTTATAACTTTTTTGCCCAAAAAGTACAGCTCTGTTCTGTTTGCAATACATTGCAGTATTTATTTTACATTTAAAGAATGGGCATTGTGGCGTGATTGATTGAGTTTGTGGACAGGTGTCTTATACAGATAATGAGTTCAAACAAGTGTAATTAATACAGGTAATTAGTGCAGAACAGGAGGGCTTCTTAAAGAAAAACAGGTCTGTGAGAGCCAGAATTCTTTCTGGTTGGTAGGTGGTCATTCATGCAATAAACTGCAAATTGATTATTTAAAAATCATACAATCTGATTTTCTGTATCTTTTTTTTAGATTCTGTCTCTCACAGTTGAAGTGTACCTATGATAAAAATTAGACATCTCTATTCTTAGGAAAGGAGGAGAGGAGAGAACTGTAGGTGGGAAAACTTGCAAAATCAGCAGTGTATCAAATACTTATTTTCCCCACTGTAGTTTGTTAGACCACACAGTGTCACCCCCTTAAGATTATTTTACACAGCAAAAACTGATACCTGTAAGTATTTAATTTCTTACATCAGAAAAGTGTGCATTCATGATTGTGTGAAAGAATAAGTCTTATCTGTCATCAAATTTGTGTATTTTAAAGCTCATGAAATTAGCTAGGTAACATTACTGTATCTGTCTGCGTGTTGAGTGCATGCATGTGGGGTTAATTAGCTGGATATTGATCACTAAGTTTGCTTGTCATTCAAACATTCTTTTGTTTCGTCATCCAAGAAGAAAAAGACACTGAGGAATAATATAGACTTATTAGGCAACAGCAGCTTCACAAAATGGGAAGCAAACCTTGTGACATTAGTACAGGCAATGAGTCCACTTAAAGACCTTAAAACACACTTTAAACACAGAAAAAAGCACTAAAATACAATTATTATAACACATCAGCAAAGAAAGGTATTCTTGTGATTTACTTGTTAGGGACAAAATGTAATGCAGCGTCCTTCTTTAGGGCCAGTCTTTCCACTACAGAGAATCTCTTATAATAAATAATGCCAAAAACACAAGGTTAAGAAGAGCAAAAGAAGAAGAAAACTAATCTCAACTTCACTCTCTGAGAAAATGGCCACAGTAAAAGTGTGAGGGCAGGGGCAGATGCAAGTGACCTAAAAGCTATGATGAATGGGGAATGTATTTTTATCTTAATTGTTTTGTTCACTTTTAATAAGTGATGGCATGATAGTGCTTTCTTATATCCCTTCACAATTCTGAAGCACAGACCAATATTGTTGTTGTCTTTCTGTCTAAATGCACTGACTTTACATTGCATTTGTAATGAGGATGCTCAGAAACTAAATTCAGCAATTATGATATAAAAGTGACTTTTTTTCAGGATTTTATTGCATCACAAAATCATTTTTTAATGCATCCTCTCCCTCACAGACACCCATCACAGTTTAGCTTATTTCAGTCTTTTTTCCCTGTAAATAACACTTAACACCATAGTGATTATCAACTCTGTAAGCCAACCCAGGTTTTATTAATTAAGCTATGAGCTCAGGTGAAAAGGACTATGCTGGCACCAAGTGACCAATAGACAAGTTGAAGAAGAAGAACAAAGTATAATTAAAAACAAATATGAGAAACTTAAAAAATATGATCCAGGCTAAAAGCAACACAGGGCTGCAGCTAAAGCCAGAGGGGAAAAGTTGGCAAAAGTGCAGATGTGTGAATACGTAAGTGAAATAGGCCTATCAGTATTATGTCCTCATCTTTACTGCACAAGTACTTCTCACTATAATGAAAATATTACATTAAATGACTGTTGCGTGACTGG
Source organism: Archocentrus centrarchus (assembly GCF_007364275.1). Classification (NCBI taxonomy): domain Eukaryota; kingdom Metazoa; phylum Chordata; class Actinopteri; order Cichliformes; family Cichlidae; genus Archocentrus; species Archocentrus centrarchus. The sequence goes on along the minus strand of NW_022060266.1, from coordinate 2,633,932 downwards.
TGTATACTGCCTTCCTCTGCCAGCATGTGTGACAGCGACAGCTTTACAATATACCTTTTTTTTATAAGAGATAATACTTGTTCTGTCAGTTAAAATGCTGCTAAGTGAATTGCATTTACATATTTTACATAACTGCAGTTTCTGACATTTTCACACAGCAGTTCTTGCAAGTGGCCATGCAAGGCCCCAAGATTTAGAACAACTGGGGTTCAGTTAGTTGCTTAGTTATGCTTCCATTTTTGGACAGCACAGAATCTGCGGTTAATGAACAAAAGACTACCTGCTGAGCCACAGGTGTGGTTGCAGGAATGTTTCTGTCTTCCTAAATGAGCTTTCAAATGTTTCTGTTCCAAAATCCCCACATCCCAATCCTGTAAAGGCCCCAGGCACACAGGCCTACAGACCTGTTGGTTACCTGGCAACAACTGGTGGTGAGGGGAAAAAGTGGTTGGTGGCACTCACTGTGAAATCACTGTGAGTCATACAGGCCTATAGACTGGTCAGTACCCCCCGGCAGTAACCGCTGGTCGTTGAAGTGAGAAGTCACAGAGTGGTCTATGGAGCTGCACCTCCTTGTGCTTGCTTGTCTAGCAGGTTGCTGCAGTTGGCAGTAGTTTAAATGGAAAACATCGACTTGTCTGCAAACACTCACAGATTACTTGTCAAGTGGACTTGAAACTGTGAAAATTGTGATGCAACAAGGAAGAGAGAACAGTCACCTTCAAAGTAAAAGCTGCACTCTTTGAACACTGCCTACTAAACACTGGTGCACCTCTGCATGCTCAGAAGATGCACACAAAGCAACTTTATTATACTGCATTGTCCACTACACTATTATTTCTTACTATGTGAATGGAGTTGACAAAATGAAATCTGATTACAGCTGTAAACAAATTTGATTGCTGAAAGTAAATTACAAGTATGGTAGAATTATATAATTCATCTTTGTAAACAAATCATACAGAGACCCCAAAACCCCCCAAAAATTGCACCAATGAAATTCAAATATTGACTGTGTTGTGTGTGTTTCCAAATACAGTAGACTGTATATTCATCTTTGCTAACCTGTGTTAAATGATTTAAAACTATATCATCTTGCAATATGGATATGAAGTTAAATGATGGGCATATATGCATAAACAGCTTTATGAAACAGCACAGACCACATTGGTCCTAAAGTACAGCCTCAGTACAACAGCATTTCATATTATTATATTTCATTATATGATGATGCGGTTCTGTTGGCTTCATCAGGGGGTGGCCTCCAGCTCACAGTGGAACGGTTCGCAGCCGAGTGTGAAGCGGCCGGTATGAGAATCAGCACCTCTAAGTCTGAGGCCATGGTCCTCAGCCGGAAAAAGGTGGAGTGCTCTCTCTGGCTCAGGAACGAGTTCTTACCCCATGTGGAGGAGTTCAAGTATCTCGGGGTCTTGTTCACGAGTGATGGGAGAAGGGAGCGGGAGATCGACAGACGGATCGGGGCTGCCTCTGCAGTGATGCGGACGCTGCACCGGTCTGTCGTGGTGAAGAGAGAGCTTAGTGTAAAAGCGAAGCTCTCGATTTACCGGTCGATCTACGTTCCTACCCTCACCTATGGCCACGAGCTTTGGGTAGTGACCGAAAGAATAAGATCACGAATACAAGCGGCAGAAATGAGTTCCCTTCGAAGGGTGGCTGGCCTCTCCCTTAGAAATAAGGTGAGGAGTGCGGCCATCCAGGAGGGGCTCAGAGTAGAGCCGCTGCTCCTCCACATTGAAAGGAGCCAGTTGAGGTGGCTCGGGCATCTGATTAGGATGCCTCCTAGATGAGGTGTTCTGGGCATGTCCCACCGGGAAGAGGCCCCGTGGTAGACCCAGGACACGCTGGAGGGATTATATCTCTCGGCTGGCCTGGGAACGCCTTGGGGTCCCTCCGGATGAGCTGTAGGAGGTGGCTGGGGAGAGGGAAGCCTGGGCTTCTTTGCTTAGGCTCCTGCCCCCACGACCCGGCCCCGGATAAGCGGAAGAGAATGGATGGATGGATATTTCATTAATTCCTATTAAAGCTAATTCCATGAGCAAGACTATGAAAGATGCTGTCACAGCTTTCTCATGTTAGACTGGTGTTTTGTCAAATGGGAAGGAACTGTCTGGACAAGAGCACCAGTAGCTACTGCACATGTTAAATGAAACATGGTGATGCACTTAGACTACAAAAATTACTGAGCTTTCATTTCCATATTTTCTTTGCATAATTTTTAATTTATTATTTGTTCATTAATTCAAATTTAAGTCTTTGATAGGAACCGTTGCACTTGAAGCCGAGAGCCACAGAAAGGAGCGAGTAGTTAGAAAATATGGTACTTGTTCATAAAAAGAAAATGTAGACTTATTTAAGTCTCATTCTTTGAATAGCAAGAGAAATACATGAAATACATTTATCAGGCATAGTATTATGACCACTGACAGGCGACTTTAATAAAGGCAAATTTGTGATTGCTAGTTGACTGGCTCAGAGCATCTCCAAAACGGCAGATCTTGTGTGGTGTTCCCAGTCTGCAGTGTTCAGTATCTATCAAGCGTGGTCCAAGGAAGGAACCGCGGTGAACCAGCGACAGGCTCGTGGGCAGCCAAGGCTCACTGATGCATGTGGGAAGCAAAGGCTGGCTTGTGTGGTCCAATCCAACAGACGAGCTACTGTAGCTCAAATTGCCAAAAACAACTTAATGCTGGTTCGGATAGGTGTCAGAATACACAGCGCATCACAGTTGTTTCCTTTTTTTGGCAGCAAAAGGGAGACTAACACAACATTAGGCAGGTGGTCATAAAATTATGCCTCATTAATGTCTTATGACCTTAGTTTTAAACTCATTCCTTCTTGGAAAGCAACCAGTGAACCATACCAGATCCAATAATCACATGATGTGATTATTCTAGAATTATTGGAATCTGCATTTAAAGCATTCTTCAAAATACATGGACATTTCTTCTTGGTAGGCAGTGCTACCAAGCTGCAGGGTCACTGCACTTGCATTCTTTTACACAGCTTATAGCAGATGATATATTTGGAAAAGGCATAACCACTGTACGTGTATGAGCTATTGTATGAGTACAACCCCCTCTCTGTGAATGAAGCAGCTTAATTTCAGTCATTATTGTAAGACGCCTGCCGACTGGAATTCTGCAGGTATTTAACAAGAGTTTTCTTCTCACTGTATTATTGTTATTTGTAACATGATTATGGCATCTGCATCTGATGTTTCACCCCCTCATATCCCCCCCCCCACACACACACACGCACACACACACACGCAATGTGTAATACCCCCTCTGTTTTAATCCCTCTATTTGTGTTGCACTGTTCCTCTGCATGCTGAAGATAGCCCCGGGATTTTCCCAGCTAAGTATTCCTCCACAAGGATTACCCTCTGGCATGTTTTGCAATGTAAACTGCCAAGATACAGTTTACAGCTTGCAACAACAAAGCACAGTATACCGCATCACACATAGATATATTCATGACCTGGATTCATGATATGCTAAAACCTAGCAGGAAGGATCATATATTTTTAATCCTTCCTACTACTACATTACCAGTATTAGTGGCATATATTACCATCAAATCAACAGTTATCTGGTAAAACACTGATACAAATGATGTTTAAAAGCCATTGTGAAAACAACCAAAAGAGCAAAAGAATATTATTTAGGATTCTGTTTAATATGAAATGCAATCCATCTAAAGAAAGAACTCACACTCATGAAGCCCTGATCTCTGCCCTTGAACTGCAGTGTCAAAGTAGAACTTCCATTGAACTGCCATAGTGCACCGCAAGTTATAATCCTACTCTTATTATGCATTAATATACTGAAGTCATCTCTTTTGCCATTACATGTAGCAATCTCTGGTGCTGAAAAACCAAGCCACAGAAGTGCAGTTCCTCAAATGGCCACTTGAGTTAGGCTCCAAAAACAATCCAATCAGACTTCCGTGTTGAAGTACCTCAATTTATAAGTAAATAACCCACTTACGTTATATTGAGGCTTAAAGTTCAGCATAATGAAGGACATTTCTGGACTAAGTGACAGGTGGATATTGCTTTGTCTGACCTTATAGACAGCTACTGTACGTTTTTCTAGTCATTATGTTTTAAGCCTGGTTTTTGCCATTTAAGTAAACAACAGAAGCACCTTGTTAACACATCCAGGTAGCCAATCACAGCAATTCCACATATAGTACCAGTCAAAAGTTTCATATGAATGGGTGAGTCTGTCCAAACCTTTGACAGGTACTGTATCTCCCCAAGTACAGCTGTGTTCAAAATAATAGCTGTCAAACATGACCAACCAGATCACTTTTTTGGTAGAAATTATATGACTACATTCAAATAATTTACCAGTAGGTGTAGTAGAGTCATGAAAAACCAACAGACCCAACATGCCTGATATACATGCTCCTGAGTTTGTGTAATTGAATAAGTAATTGAAACAGGTGTGTTCAAAATAATAGCAGTGAGGTCATTTATTCTGTGAAAAAAAAAATAATCAGGTGGCCCCTCTGGGGTCTCGGGGGAAATTGTCTGATTTTGACTACTTTTGATTTGACCTTTGTAGTTCACCTTAAAAACTGTTTACTTTGCTTTGTTTGGTATCATTGTGTTCAGCCAACCTCTCATGGGTGACTGTACAGTTATTCTTTCATTTGAACATACTGTATTAATACATTGGACCTAAAATCACATAAAAACATAAAATCCGAATAGAAAAAAGTTTTTACTGTGACAACCACAAACATCTTTTTACAAATGTAAGTTGTAAATTTTAAAAACTTAGATAAAATATAGCAAACAACAAAGTCTTATGCAACATCTATACAGTATATTTACATTAAAATGCAGAAAATGCTGCAGGAGTTTTTATACAACTAGTTGGCAGCATGGTGGCGCAGTGGTTAGCACTGCTGCCGCACTACTGCCGCCGCACAGTTAGAATAACATCTGAAAGGTCTGTGTTCGATTCCACCTTGGCCCAGGCCTCTCCCTCTCTCTATGTGGAGTTTGCATGTTCTCCCCGTACTTGCATGGGTTTCCTCCCACATTCCAAAGACATGCACTTACTGGGGTTAGGTTAATTGGCTACTCTAAATTGCCCATAGGTGTGGATGAGAGCGTGAAAGGTTGTTCGTCTCTATGTGTTGGCACTGTGACAGGCTGGCGACCTGTTCAGGGTGTACCCTGCATCTCACCCTATTACAGCTGGGATAGGCTCCAGACCCCCCCACGACCCTGAACAGGATGAGCGGAAGCGAATGCATGGATAGTTGTCACAATAAGATGCCACACAAATTGTTTGTGCTCCTCCAAAAAATAGTTCCTGTCCACCACAAGACTATGGGCCCATCACAGACAATAATTGCCATCAATATTGCAATATTGGTCTTTCACCACCTTTTCACCTGTTCCCCAGCAATCAAATGTCACATGCTGCTGAGTAATTTTCTGCATTTTTCCACCAATTCTCTTGTTTTTTGGAGGTTTTTTTATTCTCAAGCACTTCCTGCTAGCAAATAAAAAATATCCACTTTTTGCTGTTTCTTCCTGCAGAAAACCGCATCAAATGTGAAGACAGAAGAAAGCATGGTGTTATTGATCATAACTCTGGTTTTACTTGGCCTATCAACACAATTTAAAAACTGGTATGTAGTTTGAAGTACACACTTTCAGCTCAAATGGTGACTCAGCAAGGCAGTATCCCGCTACATCATCTTAAATCAGCAATGTCATCTGGATGTGTCAGACCGCCCACCAACCCCAGAGGGTTAAGGATGAAGCCAACACATGTTGCACATGCATTACTGACATTGTTCAGATGGACAGTGTACTTTGATTAAAATGTTGATTGGGCAGGGGAAAATATAAAGAAGTGCAGAAAATGATGGGCTGTTTGGCTAAAATGATCTCCAATGCTCTAAAATGGAAAACAAAACCAGAGGGACGTGGAATAAAATGGAAGGCTACCATCTGAATGGATGGAAGAATCGCCAGACTGGTAAAGACTCAGCCAATGATGAGCAAAAAATTTAAGTTATGGAGTGGCCAGCTCAATCTCCAGGCCTTAATGTGATAGCAAACTTATGGGGTGACCTCAAAAGTGCTGTTTTTGAGGCAAAATCAAGAAATGCAGAGGAACTGTGGAAAGTTGTCAAATCATCCTGGGCTGGAATATCTGTTCACAGGTGCCAGAAGTTGGTCAACTCCATGCAACACAGATGTGAACCAGTTCTCAGAAACAGTGGTTATGCATTATTAGTTTAGTGATTCACAGGAATAATAAATGCTAAAGATGTTTCAGTGTTTACATTAATATGAGTTGGTAAAGAAAAATCCAGACTGCGATTTGTTTTTTTTTTACAACCAATATGAATTTTTCTTCATTTTCTGTAAAATAATCAAAAAAATTATAATTTTTTCTTCATGTTTTGATTTAGAATATAATAAAAACTATTATCAGGATTCTGAGCTTTACTCATGTTTTTAAACACACTGCTATTATTTTGAACACAACTGTATAGTTTCTCTTTCGAACATGGTCAGGCCCAATTTATAGAATAACAAAACGGAGATGATCAAAATCCTAAATTAAAGGTTTCAAAGATAGTTGGAGACATCATGGTGGAAATTTTAGTCTTTTATTTATTGATTAATTTAATTTAATTTAATTTAATTTAATTTAATTTAATTTAATTTAATTTAATTTAATTTAATTTAATTGCCTCAGGAAAATATTGCCAGTCTTTTGTCCATGATCCACACATACCTCACACTGAACAGTACAAAGCATATAAATTGCATGACATGTGGCTCAGAGTTTTGACATAGTAAATGAAGGGCAGAAAGGAAACACATTTCAAAGAAGCATAAACTCAAACAGCAGCACTGCAAAATGCAATGGCTCTGAGCAGTTTGTAGACTCATGAAAAAATACTGTAGATGTTACAGCCTTAAGACCTTGCATTTTTACTAAGCAAAACACGATATATAATTATAACGTACATACCCATTGGGGTGCCAACCCCATAGGCTTTTGAGTCAATGAGGCCTCCAATCTGTGTGAGATTGCAGTTGCGCTGTGTGACGAATTCAATGGTTGTGGATTCCATGAGGAACGCGTAATCTGAGGTGAGCACACGGTGAATGCCTTCCTCAACGTTCTTCACCATCACTGAGTGCCTCCGACTGCTCATAAACTCCCACATCTTATCATATGTAGAGATCTTGGTTTTCTGAGGAGACATAGAAGCATAATTTAAGTACTTACACACAAAGCAATTTAAAATGTAAATTTAGTCACTGTAAAAGCTATACACTGTAATGTACTGATAGACTGTTTTGAAAAGTAAAGTTATTGGTTAGTGGTCCATGAAGAATTATAATGCTATGAGTGACATTCACATCAGTATTTTTACATACCGTCAATGTGTGGAGCTCTGTGGAGGCTCACAGAACACTACATTCAGTTACTTTCCGAATTTCATTAGCTTTAGTAGAACTTTCTTTCTCTCTGTCTCAGTCAATATTGTTTATGAGTAGACTATAGGTTGAAGCAGGCAAGCATGCTAAACAGCCGACTGAAACAGAGTCTGAATTTATATGACCATATTGTTCATCTCTGATGCCCGTACAGCTGATCTCACCTACAGGTATAAGCAGCAGCAGGGCACTATCAGTAGCAGAGCACTGTGCCTAACTTAGTACACCTGTAATCACTGAGAAAAATCCAAGAGCACATTATTCTCCAGGGGAGCAGATTTGAAGCCATTTTTGAAGCCATTTGAAACCTAATTAAGTCACATCTCCAAGGTCCTGCCCGCCATTATTGTGTGTAATGACTTTTTGTGGCTGGTCGATATTTTAGATCAACTGGGTGATTTGCGGAGTGCCTATCAGAATCTTTTGGAGTCACCCTTGACAAATCAGGCGATTGAGCATGCAAGCTTCAGACTGCTGATAAGGCAAGAGCAGTGGCTGTGAATACATGGAGAGTCAGATAACCACCTACACTCTAAGCCAGGCAGAGAACCGAGGTGTCCTTCCTAGAGCCTCTATGCAGGTTTTTTGAGCTGTTTACATTCAAATCATACAAGAGTTGTTGGAAAGCAAAGCTGGTGTGCACAATGAATAGCTGCCAAACCAACGTAGTGCAAAAGAATACATCCAATATGTCATATCATCATAGTTTTAAAAAAGTGGATCAGAATCTTTTGATATTCAAAATTACAAATGCAAGTTCCTTAAAAATACGGTGTGCTATCTAATCCTCTCAGGTCATCACCTGCTTGATAAATTTCCTTACCTCTGTTGATCTCTGTTAATTTGTTAATCTCTTGGTGCATCCAAATCTTTGCTGTAGAGCTGTTAAATTTTAGAACTGAATCTGGATGCTCTTAAAACACAGTCTAGGCTTTTGTTAAAAGTCAGGACAACATGGAGTACATTTATAGTTGTGGTCCAAAGTTTACATACTGTACACTCATCATGAGCTTGATTTCTTTGGAATGATTGTATAAGCATACATGTTTAATTACTTTAAAAAACAAGAGCTGGGTGAACAAGTTTGAATTTATACTTATTTATTCTATGTTTTTTAGGCAGGGACCATAGGCACAAATCGCTACCTATCAAATGACAGCTGTTATGTCCCTATCAATATTTCTCATTGAAATACCACACTCCATGTTCCACGGCTGTAATTAGTGCCACACTGGATTCAGAATCTGCAGTTTTTAGAACTGGCTCCAACAGACCTTCCCAACTTGTGTAACAGGTACATATATAGCAGTTTTTTTCTCCCCACTTTTTACTGAACATCATGTTGCTGTAGTGACTGTAGCTCAGGAGGTAGAGCAGGTCACCTACTGATAGTAAGGCCGGCGGTTCAATTCCTGGCTACTCTAGGCTGTGTGCCAATGTGTCCTTGGGCAAAATACTTAACCCCAAGTTGTTCTCCGATGCAACTGCTGGAGTGTGAATGTTAGATAATAAAAAGCACTTAGCTTAGTTAATCATGGAAGTACTTGTATGAATGGGTGTGCTTGGGTAAACGTGTTGTATAAGCACTTTGAATGCTCAGAGTAGAAAAGCGCTATATAAGAACTAGTCCATATATATGATAAACTTTTTACCACCCTCTTAGGTGAAGCAACAACAACAAAAAAAAAAAGCAAATGTTTTTAAGTTGTGTGAGGCAGAGCTGTGCTTCTGATGATCACCTTTTGCTGCTGATTAAATAGAGATTGTAAGGTCGGCGGCTTCTGTTTCTGTTTGTTTCTGTTTTGTTGCTGGTAGACTTTTGCTTTATTTTAAGCTTGGACTTAAAGTCAGTAACACTTTATAGACATAAATAATCATGTTAGCCTGTTAAATGAACACTGTTAATGTTGCAGAAGGGCAGGACTAATAATGTCTGTTGCCTAGTTCCCACATTAATGTTTCTCTTTTTTATTAGCCATAGCTGCTAGATGCAACTTTAATGGTAAGTATTTCATTGTACAGGATTTTGTGCAGTGCATGACAGTATACAGTAACAGTCAAAGGTTTGTGTCAAACCTTTGACTGTTACTGTATAAGCTGCAGTTGAGATGAGTATAGTTGATATCTTGAGGCAAAATTGGAATGTTTAATAACAGCCTCAGTGTAAATTATAGGATACTTCAGCAAAAGCTCCAATCTGAAAATTACCTGTACGGTCTAGATGATTCGATTTGGTATTATCTGGTGAGGTTTGGATGCAGGTCCAGCAGAATTCCAGTTACTATCTGCAGATTTTATAGTGTTGAATATGTGAGTCTTTATTGGACACTCTGTGGCATGGGGAAGTGTAGGAATAAGCGTCATTATTTGAATGCATTTATTTTAGGTAGCAAAAACAAATACATGCCTGTATATATTAGATTCAGACCAACTGTGTACAAAATACAGAAGCTGTATTTTACTAAAGACATCATCGTGCAGGGCAAACTTGCAATATTTTGTTTAAAAAAAATATTTGCATGGATGTGTGTAATTTGTTGATATATTATTTTGTGTGTGTGTGTGTGTGTGTGTGTGTGTGTGTGTGTGTGTGTGTGTGTGTGTGTGTGTGTGTGTGTGTGTGTGTGTGTGTGTGTGTGTGCATGTGAATGTGTTTACCTCCTGCCTTGTTTGTATGTTTTCTCTTTTAACCCAGAAGTCATCTAATGAGACTAAACTAAGGAGACAGCTATGGAAGCTTTACTGTCTGCTTGAAATCCATGATAAAGTGTTGTTCAGCAATATGAATATCAAGTACTGTTCATGTGTTCAGTTGCTAGCAATGAGATTAATGGGATGGGAGTGTGCCTGCCTGCAGTGAAGTTGTATGTCCACTGGCGGAGGCGTAGATGGCACTGTTGGTATCAGTATTGTTGCAATTTTTTTTTTTTGATAACTAAATCTTCACCCACACATTATCCACATGAATAATTGTTGCACTATGATTGTAACTAATGTTGCTCTGTTTCACATCCTTTAGGAAACATGCATTTCAGTGTTCTAGCTGAGGGAGGGAGGTTCTCATCCACAGTTTTACGGTACATGGCCAGGCTCCTCCTGTGTAGGTTTGCGCTGATCCAGCATCTTTCTCATGATCATCCTCACCCCACAAGGCAAGTAGGGTCTTTACCCACAATAAAAAGCGCCTTGAGGCGACAGTTTGTTGTGATTTGGCGCTATATAAATAAAATTGAAATTGAATTGAATTGAATCTTTCATGGTGCTCGAGACCAAAGGTCATTTTATATTTCTTTGATTTCCAAATAAGCTGTCACCTTCTCACCAAGCTTCTTGATGATGCTTTGTAGCCCTGTAGCTCAGGATCATCTGTAATTGATTGATTGTAATCTGTGTGTCACATGGACACTCTGTGGAAACAAGAATGTTGGCTGGGTTGTTGGGGATCAAATACTTATTTCACTCAATGACATGCAAATCAATTTATAACTCTTATGTGATGTGTTTTTTCTGGATATTTAGTTGATATCTCTTCATTAAAATGAAATGACCACAAAAATTAAAGGCTGATCATTAGTTTGTAAGCGAGCAAACTTACAAATTCAGCAGAGGATCAAATAATTATTTCCCCCACTGTAGCAGTTATAAGTGTTTTCATAGTGTGGCACTGCTGCTTTTACAAAAGGAAAGATTCATAAAAATTCTTGTAACACTGGTCATTGTCAGCAAATGGTAAATATTTTCATGATCAATTCTTCAGCCAGGCTGAAGTGTATGAATCACATGAAGTTATAATAATTTTTTTTTGTAAACGACATTTCCTTATAGGAAATAACCCGATAACTTCAGAAAGACATCATATGCAGAGGCGAGTTTTACAAAGTGCTATACAAAGCACCATAATGTCAAACAACAAAAAAATAAAAATATTAAAAAACAATAAATATGAGTTAAGAGTACACCGTTGTAATTTTGATCTAAAACCAATGACTAAAAATGAGTTTTAAGGCAGTGAGGGGTGCCATCCTAACACAGACAGGCAGAGGAAACTAAAGTTTGGGGACTATAGATGAAAAAACTTGATTACCTCTGTTTTTATTTTGGTTATTGGGACTACCAGGAATAACTTTGTGGGGTTTGATTTCCTGGCTCAGCAGTAGGAGAGAGAGGTGGAGTGCTGTGGTTTGGGAGCAGTGCCAGGTGAGGATAGTAGCACACCTGTTTCCCATAGTTAATTAACCTCTCATGTTATAGTAGGCGTGGGGCCAGAGGCAGGCACACACAGATGAGGCACTCAGCAGTGAGAGTTTTCGGATCAGCCAGTTCACAGTCGAGCACATTAAGCGGAGAAAACATGAGCATGCAGATATAAAGTGTAAAAGAACTGTGTTTACAAATCATAAGCTGATGTTCATGCATACTGGGAGAACTCACCGTGGCAATGGCTACAAACTGACTTCACTAAGTTCAATGGAACAAATAGAGTGCCTCTTTTCCTGCCCTGTACCTTTCAGAGCGTGACTTGCTGTAAAGCACTCGTATTGTGTCAGTAAGGTGCTGTTAATCATCGGGTGTGTGTGTGGGAAGCAGGTGAAATGCTATAATGTGCACGGCAGTGTGTCTGGACCAGAGTCGGGAAACTAGCAGGCTAACTACAGGCATCTGCGTTTGATGATCACGCTCCAAATGGCTCCGTAAACCCTAGAAAGTACACAAATCAGATTAGGTAGTTTTATTTACAATTAATTAGTGCACGTCATGACCAATAGGGTAATGTGTAATGTGTGCTTCTAGTAAACACTGTGAAGTAGAGATGCCTGATATGTTGTGTGTCTGAAATAAGTAGATGTGGAATGAAACTCTATGCTGGTTATTCATTCATTGATTTACTGCTATGCTAAAATTTATTTGGATTGCATAATTAAAAATACTTTCATAGCAAAAAAAAAGTGATAAATGGAATTAATGTAGAAAAAGCATTTACATGTTACACCCTTTATATTTTAGTCAACTAAAACAGAATAAAACTAAAAACTATTCAGATGACTAAATTATGACTACAACTAAATCAAAATTTGCTGTCAAAATGAAGCCTGGGTCCAAACAAAGGGGCATGAGGTACGGCACGTGCTCTTGGCAGTGAACCCCAGGAGTACCTGGCAAAGTGATCAGAGCTTGTGCCCACCAGCTCACCCTGATTCTCACCAGGATTTTCAACCTCTCCCTGGCCCAGCAGTCACCCCCCCCACCCCACCCCCCGCCTGAAAACAGCCAGAATCATCCCAGTGCCCAAAAGGTCATCTGTCACCAGCCTAAATGACTGCCGCCCTGTGGCCCTCACACCGGTAATCATGAAGTGCTTTGAGAGGCTGGTTCTCCAGCACATCAAAGACCATCTGCCCCCCACTTTCGACACCCATCAGTTTGCATATCGTGCAAACAGATCCACAGAGGACGCCATCGCTGTAGCTCTCCACTCTGTGTTGAGCCACTTGGAGCAGCGGCAGAGCTACGCTCGCATGCTCTTTGTGGATTACAGCTCAGCGTTCAACACAATCATCCCGGACATTCTCACCACCAAACTGCACACCCTGGGCCTCCCCCCTCTGGATAAAGGACTTCTTAACCAACCGGCCCCAGACTGTGAGACTTGGACCCCATCTCTCCTCCACCCGCACACTGAGCACTGGTTCCCCACAGGGCTGTGTGCTGAGCCCCCTCCTGTACTGCCTCTACACCCATGACTGCAGTCCGGCCCACAATAACAACCTCATCGTCAAATTTGCTGACGACACCACAGTGGTCAGACTCATCTCGAAGGGAGATGAGGCAGCTTACAGAGAGGAGGTCCTGAAGCTGACAGCCTGGTGTTCAGAGAACAACCTGGTACTGAACACCATGAAAACCAAAGAGATCATCATTGACTTCAGGAAGCACAGGACTGACCCAGCTCCCCTCTACATCAACGGCGAGCGTGTGGAGAGGGTCCACACCTTCAGGTTTCTTGGTGTCCTCATCTCTGCTGATCTCTCTTGGTCAGATAACATCACAGCTGTTATCAAGAAGGCTCAGTAGCGACTTCACTTCCTGAGGGTCCTCAGGAAGAACAACTTGGACTCAAACCTGCTGCTGATCTTCTACCACTCATCCATTGAGAGCCTGCTGACGTACTGTATCACAGTATGGTACGGCAGCTGCACTGAGGCAGACAGGGAGGCTTCAGAGGGTAGTCAAGACAGCACAGAGAATCATTGGCTGCCCTCTCCCCTCCCTGATGGACATCTACACCTCCCGCTGCATCAGCAGAGTCAGGAACATCATCAAGGACAGCTCACACCCTGGCTTTGACCTCTGACCTGCTGCCCTCTGGCAGGAGCTATATTGTGTAATAACCAATATTCATTCACCAAGTACTCACTATCTTCATTATTATATTTATATACTTATTTTATTTTTTACAATGTATATATTTTATACATTCTGTTTTAAGTTCATTTTTGTTTTTAGTTCTATTTTATATTTTAGAAAGTGTGACTTTCTAAAGCATGGCAGTGAACAGGAGTGGCCCTCCAATCTCATTGTACATTCTGTATAATGACAATAAAAGCATTCTATTCTATTCTATTCTATTCAAAGCTACTGATTATACTTGACCATCAATACTTATGATCAACACATGTTTTGGAGGAACGAGGAGACTGTTAAAGACAGCAGACTGAGACTAGTGAACAGAGCACTTCAACAAATATTATTTTTGTTCTGTTAAAATTCGTGAGGCTGTTTCAGTTGCTTAGTAATTAACTGGAACACACAATAAACCAGTTTATAAAATAAAATATACTGAGAAAATATGTTATGTTTATTGTGATAACTGGACACATGTGTCTTTGGACTCAGTAGGCTTCATTTTTTGCCAGCCTTGGAAAAAAAAAGGAAAGTTTGGATGTGTTTGGTTGGCTTTAAGCTTAATGGGAGTTCGTGTCATCAGGTTTGTTCTACACACTGTCAAACAACGCTAGAAGCTGGTGCAGCATTTGGCTTTGTTTTCTGTTCATTCAAGAATAAATGTTTAGGTTAAGAATAAAACTTTTTTTCTTTCTGTAAAAAAATGTTGACATTCTTTAAATTGGCATGGCCTAATTCTGACCAATTGTAACAGTCATTTTCAGATCTTCAGACTGACCAATACTTTAATAAATCTGAGGAAACATGCCATCCTCCGCTGAGCCAGGAGCCATTAAGAAGCTTTCCTTAACTTTAGTATAAAATCTTAAAATGGATTCTCAAATGAACAGGGAGCCAATGGAGGGAGGCCGGGATGTGGAAATGTGATCGCGTTTGTGAGTACCTGTTAAAAAATGAGCAATGACTAATGCAGGCTTGCAAGTGAAGCATCCCTAAGACCAATGTATAGTGCATTACAGTAATCCAAGTAAAAGCATGAATAAGACATTCAAAAACTTTAAAAGATAGGACGGATTTAATGTTGGATAAAAGCCTCATATGGTAAAAAGCTAGCCTTAACAGTTTCTCTGCTTATGTAGTCTAAAACACAGTTTAGTTTGACACCAAGGTTGGTTAATGCCAGGATGAAGTGCAGGTTTTACATGTGACTTCAGTGGGCCCAGGTTCAAGAGAGAAGCAGCACAGACATTTGTGGGTCTGAACACAATGACCTCAGTTTTACTTTCACTGAAATGTAAAAAAAAAAAAAAAAATAAGGCCATCTATGTTTTTATGTCCTTTAGAGATCCCAGTAGTGTTTTAGGGACACTGACATGATTTACTTTAATTGGCATATAAATTTGGGAATTGTCCACATAAAAGGCTAGGCCATGTTTTTTTTTTTTTTTTTAAATTAACCCCAGGGGGAGAAGATAAAGAGAAAAGAAGATTAGCCAAAGAATTAAACTTTGTGGAACTCGTCATGAGAGAGTGTCCTCAAGGTGACCTGAGAAGGTTCTCTGTGATAAACAGGACCTGAACCACTGTAAGGGAACCTTTCATGCTTATATGTTCTAAATGAGACATGAGAATTAGGGTTTAATATTTTTCCCGAAAATGACATGAATCAAATCCCGGGAAAAAGTTTATTTATTTTTTTATTTTAATTAGGCCTTCTGTAGCCTGTGTCGGCCTTAACCTATTGTGATATTGTAGAGGTAGCTTTCCAGCTATGTCCTGTTATGCCCAGTAGGGGGTAACGTCGGCTTGATTAACGCAATAAAACCTACATCTCGAC
This sequence comes from Archocentrus centrarchus, assembly GCF_007364275.1. Classification (NCBI taxonomy): domain Eukaryota; kingdom Metazoa; phylum Chordata; class Actinopteri; order Cichliformes; family Cichlidae; genus Archocentrus; species Archocentrus centrarchus. The sequence goes on along the minus strand of NW_022060266.1, from coordinate 2,618,186 downwards.
ATTCGAGTGCTCGAGCTATGCGGTGTTGTATCGTTCCTCAACACTCCCTTAACAAATATAATTCGAATATTCCTCCATTGTACATGGAATTATACCAAGATATTTTTACAACTGCTGGTGCAAAACAATACGGTTCATCTCCACAGCATTGATAAAGGCTCAGCCACGCTGTCGTGGCGACATCTGTTGCACTATATCTCCACCAGTGGAACGCTGTAATAGTCATTGAAAAGTTAACTACCGTACTACACTATAATATGACATAACACAGGGCCTTGAGTAATGCACTACGACTTGGTCATTGCCATTCTGGCAACAGCAAATTTATAACACCGTGTCTGAGGGTTAAAGTAGGTTCGCTGTGAATCGTCTATTGAAAAACTGGCCAATCCTTATAGCCTAAAAAATATACATTTTACTCAACTCCATTTTAAAAGCGAAATATGTTAAAGCAATCTATTTCATGATAATTTCTTCACACATTAGGCCCGTATCCTAATTCATGATTGTTAGTAAGCGGCTGCAAACGAGGAAAAGAAACACTCGAAGTTAAACAGATATTTCTTTATTGTTTAGGGCAGGCATATTTTATAGGCTATATAATGCAATATAACAATATATAATAATATAGAATTATATAATACAAAATACCTTAGGGTAAACACATTGCCTACGATTTCAACAAATTAAAGAGGAAAAAAGTACAACTGTGTAATACCTCTATTAAAACGCTTGAGATGAAGGCTGAAGCCTTAAACGGAGGCTGAACGTGCCTGAAATGAAGAGTAATGCTTTTGGCATTAAACGAACCCTTCTCTCAATATTTCCTTAAATTTAACATTCTGAAGCTTTCTTTTCTTTCTGAAAGTCAAATCGACGCGCGCGACTTTTTTCCCGGTTTCCCGTCTAACATTTCCCGGGAAACGGGAAATGGTTCTGATCGCATTTCCCGGGAATCCCGGATCCCGGGATTAAACCCTAATGAGAATGCTGTTTTTAAACAGTGGATGTACCACAGCATGTTTCAAACAAGTTGCTACAAAACCAGAAGTAAGACTGCTGCTAATAGTCAGAAAATTCTGTCCAATAGTCTCCCAGACCTCTTTAAACAGGAAAGGTGGGAACATGTCAGTGGGTGCCAGGAATTGTATAAGCTGCCATCTTTGCATGTCCACAGACACTGGTTGGAATTTATATGCTCACAGCCCCTTTATTAGGTACACCTTGGTAGTACTGCAGTAGCACACACACACACATGCCTTAACTACCAGAACTACCAGAAATGGCATAGATTCAACGAAGTGCTGGAGACATTCCTAAGAGATAGAACAGAGATGCTCTACTGGATTGAGATCTGCTGATTATGGGAGTGAAGCCACTCTCATGTTCATGGACTCTTGGTCAGATCACTTTTGGAAAGGAGATTTTTTTCCCCTTAATAAATATTTGTAGGAAACAATTGCATTATGTATACTTTTTTCACCATATGATTCTAAACAGATTATACAGATTATACTTGTGTGAGGTCCATACATTTGCTCCCTACTCTCTCAGGTATCATCTGAATAAGCTTTATCTACTTGATTTAATCCCCATTGTGGAGGTGTTCCTCCCATCTGTTGTATGCCTAATTCAAAACAGTTTAGACTTGTATAGTCTGGGGACATGGAGATCGGTGCCACAGCCACATAAAAAGCCACAGTCTCTTCTGTAGACTGCCAGCCAAAACTCCCATTATACATACAAGGTGAAAATCAGCATGTGATTTTACTTATGAAATCGGTATTAAATCAGTGATATTCAGTGGTATGCCCCTGATTTCAGCCCATATGCCCCTGATTAGAAGAAGAGTGAGACATAGTGCTTCGGCGATATCCTGACCAGCATTAGACATTCATTTTACAGAAGACCAAGCAGTTAGTATTTGGTCTTATTTTTTTTTTATTTTTTTATTTTTTTTTGGGGGGGGGGGGGGACTATTGTTTCAGATGCATGTGCACATCACAACACTCCTAGCCATGTGTTTTAAACATCTCACACTGGATGTGTGGATAGAATATGTTTTCTCAGTAGATGACAAATGCACTTTACATCTGCCTGTACTCAATAACACTCAAAGAACAAGACCAAGGCTGCAAAGTACAAGAAGTGCAGCAGAGCTCAAGCGGGGCTGAAATAGGACAATTTGTTTGAACAGGACAATACCAAAAAGTTTAACTACCATCTACCAACACTGCTAAAAATATTAAAGGGACACTTTTTAAACAGAGTATAGCACTGAGTCAGACTTCTGGGATATTGATCTGGTTAGTTACTGTAAGCAGCAGAGGGGGTTATTAATCAGTTTCAGCTCCTTTGGTGTTGATGACATTAACAGCAGGTGCTGTCAGACTCCTACAAAATGATATCCAGTAGGTCACTAGTGTGAAAATCTCTGACCAACCAATGAGAAACAGACTTCATGAGGGTGACCTGAGGGCCTGATGTCACTGACCATGGAGCCCAATTGGCATTTGCTGTTGAATACCAGAATTGGCAGGTGAACAGCAGGTTCACCTTGAGCACATGTGACAGATGTAAAAGGGTCTGGAGAAGCCAGAATGTAATGCTGCCTGTAACATTGTGGCTTGCAAAAGTATTCATACCCCTTAAACTTTTCCATATTTTGTCACATTACAGCCACAGACAAGAATATATTTCACTGGAATTTAATGTGAAAGACCAACACAAAGTGGTTACAATTGTGAAGTGGAAAGAAAATTATACATGATTCAAAACATTTTTTTACAAATAAAAAACTGAAAAGTGTGGTGTGCAAAAGTATTGAGCCCCCTTTTCTCTGAGTGCAACCAATTGCATTCAGAAGTTGCCTGTTGACTGCTAATGAGTAAAAAGAGTCCACCTGTGTGTAATCTAATCTCAGTACAAATACAGCTGCTCCACGACGGCCTCAGAGGTTGGTTAAGAGAATATTGGGGAGTTAACATCATCATGAAGTCCAAAGAACACAGCAGACAGGTCAGGAAGAAGGTTGTGGAGAAGTTTAAACATCTCACGGAGCACTGTTCAATCCATTATTCAGAAATGGAAAGAGTACAGCACAACTGTAAACCTACCAAGACAAGGCCGTCCACCTAAACTTACAGGCCCAACAAGGAGAGCACTGATCAGAGATGCAGCCAAGAGGCCCACGGTGACTCTGGACCAAATGCAGAGATCCACAGCTCAGGTGGGGGAATCTGTCCACAGGACAACTATTAGTGGTGCACTGCACAAATGTGGTCTTTATGGAAGAGTGGCAAGAAGAAAGCCATTGTTAAAAGAAAACCATAAAAAGTCCCGTTTGCAGTTTGTCAGAAGCCATGTTGGAGACACAGCAAACATGTGGAACAAGGTGCTTTGGTCAGATGAGACCAAAATGGAACTTTCTGGCCAAAATGTAAAATGCTATGTGTGGCGTAGAATTAACATTGCACATCACTCTGAACACACCATCCCCACTGTCAAATATGGTGGCGGCAGCATCATCATGCTCTGGGACTGCTTCTCTTCAGCAGGGACAGGGAAGTTGGTCAGAGTTGATGGGAAGACGGATGGAGCCAAATACAGGAAGAAAACCTGTTGGAGTCTGCAAAAGCCATGAGACTAAGGCAGAGGTTCACCTTCCAGCAGGACAACAACCCTAAACATAAAGCCAGGGCTACAATGGAACGGTTTCAAACCAAACATATTCATGTGTTAGAACGGCCCAGTCAAAGTCCAGACCTAAACCGCACTTTTCAGTTTTTTATTTGTAAAAAATGTTTTGAATCATGTATAATTTTCTTTCCACTTCACAATTGTATACCACTTTGTGTTGGTCTTTCACATTAAAATCCAGTGAAATATTTAGTAGCGCTTTCTTTTACTGCCCACCCTTAGGCTGTAACTATCCTGTAAGTAAATTTAAGTTATGTGGAATTAGAAATTATTTTTAATTACGCCATAATTATTTTTTATTAGGCCATAATTATTTTTAATAAGGCCATAATTATTTTTAATTAGGCCGTAATTATTTTTAATAAGGCTGAATTATTAAAAATAATTACGGTGTAATTAAAAATAATTCAGCCTTATTAAAAATAATTACGGCGTAATCAAAAATAATTATGGCCTTATTAAAAATAATTCAGCCTCACTAAAAATAATTACGGTGTAATTAAAAATAATTCAGCCTAATTAAAAATAATTACAGCTTAATAAAAATAATTACAGTCTAAGTCCACATAACTTAAATTTACTTACAGGATAGTTATGGCCTAAGGGCTGGCAGTAAAAGAAAGCGTTACCAAATATATTTATGTCTGTGGTTGTAATGTGACAAAATATGAAAAAGTTCAAGGGGTATGAATTCTTTTGCAGACCACTGTATACAAGCACATGGGGGCAATACAACCTACTGAGTACCATTCTGAGTTGCTTCAATGAAATTTTGGCAAAATGGACTAGCCTGCCACAGTAGATTTTCAGTTGAGTAAAGGCCCATTGCTGATGAGTTAAACACATCAGTGCAGGCTGACTCGAGGCTGTCTTTATTGCAAAGTGTTGAAAATCTGTCCGCATTTTAAAATTTGATGGCAATTATTTGCAAACCTTCACCAGTCTGTCTGAGAGTAATTGCACTCAGTCTGGGTTGGACTGCAATTGTTTGGAGACAGATTGAAAGTGGTTGCCCAAAGGTTGAGGGTGTTGCATGCTCAAACTCTGAGTGAGTTGGTTACCACAACCACATGCAATTGGTCTCTGAATATGGAAAAAATTCAACACAATCACTGGGAAATCACAGATTTATGTTCTAGTTGCAAGGATGTTTCCATCCTATTGTTTAATCTTGTGAATCATTATATAAATATGGGATGGTGTTGTCTACAAGGTGTTATTATTTCAGTATAAAAGTACTAGTATGCTGCAAATACTAGCTTTTTGTGTTCATCTACAATTATTTAATAATAATAATAATAGGGTTATCACGTAATACGGTTATCAGGTGCACTCAACACTTATGACAACCAGTGAATTGGTTGATGAGTAGGTACAACTTCTGTCTACTAGAACTTGTCTTTGGTTGATTACAGCCCTAATATGTGTGTTTGTGAATAAAACTGATCAAGCAAAAACCGTAGAGGCTTGGTGACATTATAATTTGATTAATTAAATTTGAAGTTTTGGTTCAGTGAAAAGTAAAAATGAAAAGAGATTTGTGATGAATAATTAAGGTCTCGTTATGTAACTTTATATCTCGCAGTGTTTGGAAAAGTACTTTACAAATACAGCTTTATTATTACGTGAAAATTCTATTATTCAACATGAAACCGCGAAAGCTTAGTACCTTTGGTTGATGACTTTGTTTGTGGTATCTTACTGAATGTTAGGAGACATTCTTTTGTAACAATTAACTGGTGATATGACACTCATGACCTGACAGGAAACTTCTCTCTTATTAGAAACAACAACCATCTTAAATTAAGTTATGACAAAACTACACTGTGAGTCTGTATATTCAAAACAAGTAATACAAATCCCTGCATGAGAAAAGAATGAAGCTGGATTAATAATATCTAGCTGTAACTAACCTTGAAGAAGGTCATGGTTGCGCCGTCCTCTACCACTCCATACTCTATTTTTGTCTGCTTGGCCAAATCATCAGCAGAGTCAATAGGCGACTCCATCCTCTCCACAGTTAAGAAGGCTGCCAGGTTTGCCGTGTAGGAGGAGATGATGATGAGCGTGAAAAACCACCAGATTCCTCCTACAATTCTGGTAGAGAGGGCTTTCGGCATGAGCTCAGATCCTGAACGAGAGGAGCAGAGTAGCAGGTAAGGCTGGGTACAGGATTAGGCTTGGGAGGGGGCAGCACCCAGGTTGGGCCACGCTAGGCCTCTGCATCTGCTGCCTGAATCACACACTCAGACACACACATACACAGAGTGGACAGAGTGGGCAGCCTCATGGTTGAACCTGATGATTAATATTGTTATTAATATGTGTTATGTAAGCACTTTGAGTGCTCAGTTATAGTAGAAAAGCACTATATAAGAAGTAGTCCATTTACCATTCATCATTTATTACAGTGGTGAATCACATGCACTGCTTCTCCTGTCACTTATGGACATAGAACCCTGAAGACACCTGGTCTTGCCTGTTCTTGGAAGTTAAGCAGCGTGGGGCTTTTTTAGTACCTGGATGGCAGACAGCCTGGGAATCCCAGGTGATGTAAGCTTAAAGTGACTGTGATAACTATTTTCAAGCTACTCCCCATGTTTTCTATTCAACTTCAGAATGTGGAAAAAATAAAAGAAAAAAAAAATGGACTGGATCAGGTTGATCCAACCATGCAAATAAGTTACTGGCAATATGGTGAGTGGACCCACTGTAAAGTCAAGTCAAGTTTATTTATAAAGCACATTTAAAACAACGACGTTGACCAAAGTGCTGTACAAGAACTATAACCCCAAGGACTATACTAAATAAAAAAAATAAAAAATAAATAAATAAATAAAAAATAAAATAAAATATATATATATAATAATACATAAATAAATAAAAATAAATAAAATAAAGACATTAAAAGACAATAAAGACACTGTGGAACACCTGACTCATCAAATGGACTGATGGTCTGACTGACTACTACTATAACAGGGTTTCATAAAATAGGCTTGTACCTCAAGATAACTATGTATCAAAAAGGTAGATATATGTTCCTGAACAGTACAAATAATACATTTGATAAAATATTATTTTTAATTTTCAGTTTCAAAAGGAACTTCTGGCTCTCAGAGCACTCCCAGTCAGCTGCATGGAGAAGGCAGTAAAATGGGAATAGGAGAAGTCAGGGTCAAGTTGGCACTTACATGCAATCTTTTTTCCAATAATACGATGATTAACTGTGAGAACTCTCGCATCTGTTGCCTTCTGTTGCAAATCTGTTGCCATCTGTATCAGACCTGTAGTGCTATACAGAGTCACCACTGGCAGACCTCACAGAATCCACACATCAGGTGTGACTCTCTCTGCCACAGACAGGGCCAGATCCAAACAGGGCAAATTTATAATTTATAAACAGGCTGAATATTCTACCAAGAATGTAAATGCAGGTTTTACATGAGTTTGTCTCTGAAAACAAGGAGGTTGAAGAAAAATTAATATGTTTCTGATGTAAGGGTGAATTCATTACTCTACCCAAGCCTGGACAAACTATTCCTCCATATAAATCTGAAATTTGCATGTAACAGCTGACATGTATGATGTGTAGAAGAACACAAAACATTATTTACTGTCAGACCCTAAGCCAGCCACGTGCCAATGAAGATACTCTTACTGTGTGCACACAACTCTGGTTTTTCTGCAGTACATAATTAAATCGGAGTTATGCATCGGGCCTTCTGTCCCACAACATGCAGTTAGACAGCCTGGCCATGAGGGCGTCCCTGAAGAAATGTTGTGCACACGGTTTGTTGGCTTTGCAAGTCATGGTGCAGCTGCTGTGATGGGCCAATGGACACAAGTAGCCATGTCTCTGAGTGAAAAGACCATAACCTGATAGTCATTCAGTGCATTGTTCACAGTTAGATGATGCTGTAAAACACATTACAGAGCTATCACATTTATTAAGATATTAATTTATTATTTATTAATGAAACAAGATGCCTCCTTCCTTGTGCAGAAATTTACAGATGTGTCTTAAAAAGGAAGGTGGGTGGGGAAGAAAACTAAACCAAAAATCTCTCATCAAAGCAGACTGTTCATAGGATTTTACTGTGTAATAATTAATTCTGCATTTCAGCTAACAGCATTTTGTGCCATTGCACTTTGACTCTATTTCCTTTTAAATATTGAAGTGGCACAGCTCACCAAATAGCTCGTAAAGATTGTGCATAGTAATATAATTAACCCTGATTGTAACATTCTGAATGTAAAACTGTAACATTTGGACATTACTTTAACACACTAACCGTCCCATTAATAACTGTATTTTCTCAAACATAGTGCCTTTCAGGGGAAGTAAAAGAAATAAATATGAAAATTACTGTGTGCACTCACTGCTGAGAAAAGCACTGACATGTTTTCATAGTGTACCAATCAATGTGTACACATGTGACTAAATGGGACACTTACAAGGGGACAGTCTGACATTTTTAATAATTTAGAAAAGGAGGTGAAAACCTTTCTCAAAAAAAAAAAAACTAATTTTGAGGGAGGAAAAAGTACCATTCACAATCCACAGTGGGCACATACTGCATCTGCAAGGTAAGTATACCAAACTCAAGCTCAGTAGCATTAGCTTACTAATATAACACACTACCTGTACTACAGCTTGGCACTAAATCTCTATGACCAGTCATATTCCATATAGCTAACAAAGGCGTCAGCTAACTACTAAACTAACTCTTCAGTCTCGTGATGTTGAGAGTGGGTTTGCGAGCAAAGTTAATGACCGATTTATCTATTTAAGTGTTCCCTGCACTGACACAGACTTGCTTTTCTTTCTCTCAGCAGTTTCATTATATGACTTGTTGGTATCAAGGAGTGCTTGTGAAAAGGTGAGTTTGTGCCATAAGCATTTTAAGGATGTTTAGAAATTAAGAGTGGTGGTGTTTCTGTGAAAACCCTAAAAGCTTATTTATGCATCATAAAGGGCTAAACAAAAATGAGGAACATTGCTAGTGTGCATGTTGTATAGCAGTTTGCAAGTCTCAGTTAAAAATTAAAGCCGCAAGCGGCGATGAGCGGGCCCTCGCACCCGGCGCACGTCGACCCCTGGCGCGCTCCAGCCAAGCCGCGCGTCGACCCGTGGCACGCTCCAGCCGAACCGCGCTCGGAGGTTCTCGCAGACGAGAGAGTAGCTGGCTCACCCGGCTGCTGACGGCTCAGCAGGCTAGCCGTACTTCGCGTCGATCGTCTCCCGCTTCCACTAGGTGGCGTCGGTGAGTGCCCACTAATTAATATGTCACAATGCTCTATGTAATGCCTGCAGCCATCAATGAAACTGTAATGACCATAGGATGATGAGTATCAGTGTCCTACTGATTTCCTGTTGCCACTAGGTGGCGTTATGAGTGTGAAACAAAGCTGATAGAGGGGTGTGTCCAGTCTCCCTTACCCTCCCATTAAGCCTGTGAAGTTTGAGGCAGATCGGACAATGTATGTCAGAGATGTAACAATTTGGTGCACTGTGGTATATGAGTAAAATCCCACATTTAGAGGGTTGCTACGGCAACACCGTTCAATATTCTACAAAACCATGAATATCTTTTGATGGGCTACTTGTGTAGATGATCTGGAGCCATTTTGGTGTGACTGGATGAAAAGCTGTAGTAGAAGATGATTCAAATAGCAGGGCTGAGAAATGTGAAAAATGCTGCAAAAATGACACCTTAATTAGAACATGTCAGGCTTCCTGTTGGATTTCGGCTATCGGTCCAAGAGACTTTTTTGTACGTCTTAGGATGTTACTTCAGCATGCACGATTTCAGGTACACAGACCAAGCACTGCCCTGGGGCTGATGTTTAGAACCTATCTGGGCCTGAAATGGAAAAAAAGTCCAAATTCAGAGGGTTGCTACGGCAACACCGTTCAAAATTCTACAAAACCATGAATATCTTTTGATGGGCTACTTGTGTGGATGATCTGGAGCCATTTTGGTCTCACTGGGTCAAATGCCCTAGGAGGAGTTGAGGCAAAAAGGCCTGAAAAAGGCGAAAAATGCTGCAAAAATGACACTTTAAAGTGAACGTGGCTGACTTCCTGTTGTGTTTCGGCTATCGGTCCAAGAGACTTTTTTGTAGACGTTAGCATCTTACATCAGCAGGCACATTTTCAGATACACAGAGAAAGCACAGCCCAGGGGCTGATGTTTAGAATCTCTGTGAATTTGAAATTGAAAAAAGTCCAAATTCAGAGGGTTGCCATGGAAACACCGTTCAATATTCTACAAAACCATGAATAACTTTTGATGGGCTACTTGTGTAGATGATCTGGAGCCAATTTGGTGTCAGTGGGTGAAATGCCCTAGGACAAGTTCGTTCAAATAGCAGGCGTGGAAATCGCAAAAATTGACACCTTCAATTGAAGATGGCCGACTTCCTGTAGGGTTTGGGGTATGGGTCCAAGAGACTTTTTTGTACGTCTTAGTATGTTACACTAGCATGTACATTTTCATACATGTAGATAAAACGTAGCTCCGGGGCTACTCAAAAAAGTTGCTATTTTAAGATATTCCGGGCTGCCACTAGGCGGCGCTCTAACGTTTATGGACTTTATGCATATCAGTGTGTTCAGGACAGGGTGCTTATCACACCACTGAAGGTTGAGCCAGATTGGGCAAGTTGGCTTGGAGTTACAGCCATTTTTGTGTTCATGGCGAATCATCGAACTTTGTGACTTTTTGACAAAAGGGCGTGACCCTTATGGGACGGCAGTTTTGAAAACACAGTAAGTCCAACTTCTTAAGGCTTTCCAGGTGAAATTTGAGATGGTTCTGCTAAACCACCTTGGAGCTGGACCTCCAAGTGTAAAATATGACATTTCCTGTTCCCACTAGGTGGCGCTGCGACTGATATTAAATATTGTCATATGTATGTGTTCAGGGGGGCACCCTCATCCTACTGGAGAAGTTTGATGCACATTGGATCATGTATGTATGAATGAGAGGCAATCAAAATTTCATGGCGAATGATCAAAGTTCAAAGGGGCATAAGGACCCCTCCCCCTTGGCAAAAACTCACCATTTTCGAGATTTAGATTCCCCTGGGGGTGTAGGTTAGACAAACCAAATATGAAGATGATAACGTCTAAAACCTCTGAGTTATTAGAAAAAGTGTGAGGGCTGCAAATCGCCAAATTTGCATAAGTAATTCAAAATGGCGGACTTCCTGTTGGGTTTAGGGCATGGCTCCAAGAGGATTTTTTGTGCGCCTGGACATGATATACATGTGTATGAAGTTTCATTCATGTACGTGAAACACAGCGGTGGGGCTCCAGTTTAGGGGGCGCTAGCGAGCCATTTGGGCGCGCCCTTGCCCGAGCCCATTAAAATACTTAAATTTTCACCAGGTGTGACGCATGTGCAAAGTTTCATGAGTTTTTGAATATGATAAAGCCCCCAAAAAGCCAATTCATTTGCCTGAATAATAATAAAAATAAAAAAAAAAAAAATAAAAATAATAATAATAAACGAAGCAATTACAATAGGGCCTTCGCACAGTTCGTGCTCGGGCCCTAATTACAGTGCTTTGAAATGTCACCATCAGCTTTCATCTTCTGTGTCCTGTGAGACTTGCGAAAGTATTCGGCCCCCTTGAACTTTTCAACCTTTTGCCACATTTCAGGCTTCAAACATAAAGATAAGACTGATCAGAGATGCAGCCAAGAGGCCCATGATCACTCTGGATGAACTGCAGCTGAGGTGGGAGAGTCTGTCCATAGGACAACAATCAGTCCTACACTGCACAAATCTGGCCTTTATGGAAGAGTGGCAAGAAGAAAGGCATTTCTCAAAGATATCCATAAAAAGTCTCGTTTGCAGTTTGCCACAAGCCACCTGGGAGACACACCAAACATGTGGAAGAAGGTGCTCTGGTCAGATGAAACCAAAATCGAACTGTTTGGCCACAATGCAAAACGATATGTTTGGCGTAAAGCAACACAGCTCATCACCCTGAACACACCGTCCCCACTGTCAAACATGGTGGTGGCAGCATCATGGTTTGGGCCTGCTTTTCGTCAGCAGGGACAGGGAAGATGGTCAGAATTGATGGGAAGATGGATGGGGCCAAATACAGGACCATTCTGGAAGAAAACCTGTTGGAGTCTGCAAGAGACCTGAGACTGGGATGGAGATTTATCTTCCAACAAGACAATGATCCAAAACATAAAGCCAAATCTACAATGGAATGATTCACAAATAAACGTATCCAGGTGTTGGAACGGCCAAGTCAAAGTCCAGACCTGAATCCAATCGAGAATCTGTGGAAAGAGCTGAAGACTGCTGTTCACAAACACTCTCCATCCAACCTCACTGAGCTCGAGCTGTTTTGCAAGAAAGAATGGGCAAGAATTTCAGTCTCTCCATGTGCAAAACTGATAGAGACATACCCCAAGAGACTTGCAGCTGTAATTGCAGCAAAAGGTGGCGCTACAAAGTATTAATGCAAGGGGACCGAATAATATGGCACGCCCCACTTTTCAGTTTATTTGTTAAAAATATTTGACACATCCAATAAATTTCATTCCACTTCACGATTGTGTCCCACTTGTTGTTGATTCTTCACAAAAAATAAAAATTTTATATCTTTATGTTTGAAGCCTGAAATGTGGCAAAAGGTTGAAAAGTTCAAGGGGGTCGAATACTTTCGCAAGGCACTGTAATGTACTCCTGGTTACAGACTAAAGTCTTCCCTCAGTTCCCTCCATGTGGTTCTTCAGTATTAATTATTCTGTATGGTTCTTGTCTCTGCACCTCTCTTTTTCAAATCAGTTTCTCACTTCCTGTTTTATTGTGATAGTCATTTGTCTCCCATGTCTTGCACTTAGTTTTGCTTCCTTTGTATCATTGTCATTAATAGTTCTGGCTGTGCCTTGGACCCCAGTTAAGTCCACTTCCTCTAATTCCCTTGTGTATATTTGTAACCTATTTTCCTTTCCTTTTTCCTTTTTCAGGTCATTTGTTATCCTCCACTCATGTGCTCCCTGTCTCTGAAAAACTTCGATTTTGCTGTTTGCTTTTCCCTATCTGGACTTCTGCATACAACCTAATTAAAGGTTAGTTGTGACCTGTACCTCGTCCTGCTGGTTTGAGTACTGACTTCTGTCATTCTACAATTCATGGCAGATGCACATGCAAAAAGCTGCTCCACAGTAAGATCCACATTTTTGGTCTGTATTGTTTGTATTGGTCATTGAAATCGATTTGGAACAGAGAACTTCTACTTTTATTTTTTTTTTTAATTATTAGAGGTTTTGTCATGTTGAGGCACAAGAAGTAAGTGTGTCACTGTAAACTCGACTTTGAGCTAGAGAAAAAATTCAAACTTTAAACATGTCTCAAGACGTTGAACTATTCAGATATTTCTCAGTTTGTTGATATCTTTTAACAGTTTAAGTTTTATGAACTTTTTTGCGTTTCTATGGAAAGTTTTTAGAGTGGTGACATGATCATCCACTGAAGAATTTGAGTTGTTTTTTTCAAATTTTTTACTCTTTCAGCTCTTTCTACTCCTACAACATTTGATCTTCCCATACATTTTATACTTCAAATTGCAGTTGTTGTTGTGCTCTTTAGGAAAATACCATTTTTAACACAGAAATTTACAGAATTGAAACTAAGAGCTTCATCAGGAGTACCCTCCACATCTCACTTGATTGCTAACCTTTCTCCTTTTTGTGGCAAAAACCAAAATGGAGACACTTTTTAAATAGACAATTCTATATGAATTTTAGAGGTCTAGAGATTAAAAACAAAACAAAAAACATGTCCTGCTTCAGTAATGGCTCCTTATGCTCATGGTGTAAAAAGTTTGTCACTGGGACCTACATTTCTTGTTCTTCGTGGGTGGGTCAGGAGGATTTTCTCCCCTGTCACCTATTCACCCAGTTCAGAATCGTATACACTACATGGCACTTATAGACAGCAGCGGAGCTTTAGCCCCAGTGACAAGCTATTCGACCCCTAAAGATACAAAAAGGTACTTTGATTTCAGAGAGTGTACCTCTTATGTTCAACTTTCTCTTGGTCCATTAGCCTTTCTGATTTGCCTTTCTGGTTTGCAATTACAAAAGTGAAATAACATGTAAGTGTTTCCAAAAGCTAAACTCTACGTTATAATCTCAGTGGATTTATATCACTGTGATTGTGGCCATTTCTCCAAAGTAAAATGTTCATGTTTAACTACCACAGATTTTGCTCTGACTTTCTACTGAGTTTCATTTATTTATTATTTTTGCTTAGCATAACATCAGTTATTATGACTATTTCCCCCGCCTCATAGTGTTACCAGCCTGTTTTCATTTAATTGTTATCCAGAATGTATGCCGAGCATGAATGAGTCTATGTGTGTGGGTAGAGTGGGAGTGAGGGAGGTCTGTTACCCATATGAAGAAGGTGGGTCTGAGATATATCAGGACTACTCTATTCGAGCGGCTTAAGCAATTGAAAGCTGGGATTTTTCACATTCAATTGGAGAGAAAGCTCTTAAAGTGTCAGAGAGATAGGAGGTTAAGAACTCTGTGCTTCACTCCCTTTCTGAGAGCCTCAATCCACATGCTTACTTTTCATCAAACTTACTTTCTTTGTCATAGTCAAGCGTAAGCTGAGTGAGTAATCTGTCTAGTACAGAGGAAGTGTGCAGGGAAAGACATGACAGCCAACTGCAGCTTGAGCCCAGTGCCATGGATATTGCAATGGAGTAGGCACGTGATGGCAAACAGCTGCCAGAGTTCCTCCACAGCCCAGTTCCTGTACAACTGAACTGCATTTTCAATTTCATGGAGACAAAATAGGTTGTGGTATAAAGCCAGAAAAACTCTATGATATATAAGATATGGAGCATCAGTTAAATGCTTAATTATCAGCCAAGAGACTTGGTTTCGAATCCTTTGTAAGAGGGTTACTTTAATTTTCACTCGCTGGTTTGGTAGAGTCCAAAACCACTATGCAAGGTTCAGGACTATAACATGTTTTCAAATATACCTTTTCATACAGTTAATTAATAGTGTGACTAGTCATGCCCTATCTAATAAAAGGTGCAACAGCAGGAATGCAGGCAACATATGATGACAAATACATTCTAAATAAAATAAATCTCTGAGAAAATACATATTTACAAAATGTTCTTAAAATATTGTTTAGCTGTATAAGAATGTGATCTTTAGCTAAAAATTAAAATTGTATAAAAAAAACTGAAAGGTTTTGTGATTTAATCCCTAAATGAATGAATGAGAAGTAATTTATTTATCCCATATTTGGGAAATTCCTTTGTTACAGCAGTAATTGCTAATCTCAGAGAGCTTAGTAGCAATAAAATAATAACTGTAGTGTCCATGTTATCACTTAAAAGGGAAAAAAATATATCTGTTATTAGGCATATTCAACCATGGCATCAAAGTCACCCTGCAGGGCCACCAGCCACCCACTTTGTCCATTCTTAAAACCTCAACTCAAGGTAACAAGCATGAGAACAAACACACATTCATCAGTGCTGGTAACAATCAGTTCTGTTTGTTCTGTGTTGGACCCATGACCAGCGATCAGAGGCAGGTTTAAAAGTGAAACATATTACCAGGTTTGGGCTTTTTATTCTTTTGCACCAGAACAGAAAACAATGGGTGACCCATTCAAAGAGGTGAGTGGAGCCCAAACAAAGCCTGGTTGGGGCTGACTGTCATGTACCCAAGGTAACGTCATGACCAAACAGCACGTCCCACAGTTTTCTGGGGGCAGAGCAAGCCACCGGGCAGGGGAGCCTCTCTACAGTGTAGACCAGCATGGTGCTATGCAGATAGTGTGTGTTTGTCCAGACTAGTCCCACAACCTTCTGGCTCTGAGCCGTATCTTCTCAACTTGTCACCTCTCCATGATCTCTTCTGCTGACTTTTCAGTAAACATGACACTACACTGGACAATATCTCGAAGCTACAGCACATGCCATTTACATAACTAGTTAATAAAAACTTGCATTTATTTTCATGTAATTTTGAATAATATTTGTATATTATGGGTCAACTATGCATCTGCATATGTATATTTAAATCCCAGCATGCAACCAGCCAACAACAGATCCTGTCAAATACTAGGAAATACTGAGATATCAAGTGGACATATGGAGTCACTTCACCCACGAACAGGGTTTTCACATTTATTTCTATACAGCTTGTGGTCCAAAGTGCTTGGTCGGTAAGGCTGGAAAAGTGCTATATAAATGCTAGCCGATGTCATTCTAGAGTGATCTAGTTATGCATTTTCCATGTTTATAGATCTGTAATTTTCATGGTAGAGTTGTTCAGTTTTCATCACGTGAGATGTAGTACTTCAGTGTGATATGCATTTGTGCATTTCCCAGACAATATGCAATAGCATTCTGGGACTGACTCTTGCTTTGAGCTTCTGGCACTCCAGGTGCTGGCAGTCAGACTTGCCTGCCTGCAGTCCTGACCTCAACCCCACTGAACACTTGTGGGATCATCTTGAGTGTGCTGTTAATGCCAGAGTGACCAACACAACCACACTGGCTGCCTTGTGACAAATGCTGGTTGAATAATAGGATGCCGTCTCAAAGCAGTGTGTGACCATGCTGGTGACCAGCATGAGAAGGAGGTGCCAGGCTGCTGTGGCTGTGTGTGGTTCTTCCGCATGCTACAGAGGCCAGTGTTTGTTAAATGAATAAATTGTTAAGTTGCCAATTGTTTCGTTAGACTTCAATCTTTCAGTCCCATAAACAACACCAAACAAGAGTCAATAGCAGAATAAGCTGCTGGACATTGGTAGAGAAGATTTGGCAAGTTTTTCATTTACATACTCAACTCTACTGCTCAACCCAGAAATGCATTTGCCTTACAAATGTGGCTCCATTTAAGAGAAATTAAACAGGCTTTCCAACAATATAAGATCCATTGCAAAAAAACACTGATACATGAAAGAAATGATCGACCAAACACAAATTTCCTCACTTTTTGTGCTGTTTATTTTTAGACTGGAAAATGCATGAATATTAGGCTGGAATAAAAGTTTTCAAATTTCAAATTTATCTCCTGGAAATGTCAAAAAAAGGAACCTTCTCTAATTCATTAGAAGTTATAAAGCGTCTACATTCCCATTTTCATTAAACTTTGACATTTTTGCCTCAATCTAAGGATGCCAATTAGTTGAGAAGATATGGCACTGATTTGGCAGAAGAAAAAAAAAACAAACAGGCAGAATAAGTTCACATTGTCATTCAAACTCATACATTTGATCAATCTCACATGTTCTGGGCAGGGACACCTACCTGTTGAGATGGTTGTCAATAGGCCATGAATGTGAGGAGGGAGGAGAAGGGAAGCATGCAGGAGCACCATTCTCATATACTAATCACATTGCTCAAAGTCCTCTCAAACTATCCTGTTGAACTACCTGTAAAGCATCTAGCTACATGCACAGAGGCCCCCATGCATGGTCATGGGCCTGGTCAAAGAGCAAGGTTGACCCCCAGCAAAAAAGTGGGACTTGTGCTAGAAAAGGGGGGGCAGGCAGAGGCGTCTACCTTGCTGCATGAGAGCTCCAACTCCGAACCAGAAACTATTAAGCAGGGTGAAATTGTTTTCCACTACATCCGAGTCAGGGTTGCAAGGGTGGGGATTATACCACTCGTAGGGACTAAACCTGTGACAATTAACAGAGAACACACACACATATTTTTACTGCAGCTGCATAAAGACTCAAGAATATACACTGAAAGAGACCAAGAGTTGTCTTCCTACCTGGGGAGACAAAGGAAAGAACACAAAGTTAGTTATTGTTCAGAGACAGTTCCCAAATCAATAAGCATTGCTATGCCAACATGTTTCAGACTGCTTTGCTGTTAATTTGATTCTTTAATGAATGGATCAGTAGTCAAAATACAGCCTAAAAATTCTCATCTGAATTCCCTTTGTGTGTTTTTCAATTTTATTAGCATAGAATGGTTGGGGAGTGGGTTGAATTAACACCACTAATAATCCAAAAATGGCTCCACATGTGGGTGTGCTCATATCAAAGGCAATTCCCTCAGTAATTTAATCGATGGGTTCTGAAAATAACTGCATTGCCAGCCAAGAAATGAAATAATAATCCTTATAATCTCGAAGGAGCATTAATATTCAGCAGATCAAATGGTTCATTCCCATTATGCCCACGCCAGCCTGGTGATCCCGCTCACTCAATGCACCATTCAAGCAGAGAGATTTGTCATTTATTCATGTTAAATAAAAGTGACATTAGATTAGTAAAGGTTGATTGGTCTACAGTTAAGCATCCTGACCTGATTTGGTTTGTGCTGAAATAGAGGGGGAGCTAGGGCTCTGTCGTGACTCAAGCTGTTTAACAGACATTATGATTTGACTAATCGAATTGCAATTAATAATGTAGACTTTGCTCAGTGTGAGCCTTTTTATTGTTCTGGAAGTTAAAAAAACAACCTTGAGTCGATGTTACATGTCTGTGGAGGATAAAGTAGATTAAACTGCTGCACTTCTGTGTGTCAAGGCTGTAATCCATTGTCCTCTGGGTGAAATACAGTACTACTGTGTTGAATACAAGTCTCCATATGAAGATGTATTGCTTTATTGATAAAACGACAGGGTACAGTTATGATACTGTCACTGACTAATGGCCGTTGCTATTATATTTTGGTTAGTGATGGTATTCCTTTTCAACCCTACAACACACAGGAAGTATATTGTGTATTGAAGTTCAAGGACCTGTGAATGTCCCCCTGATTTCTGCTTTAAGACAACCCATGGCCTTAAATCAATCTGTCCGCTCAGTCAATTTGCCCCGGATTTGCTAGCTTGTCAATTTGCAATTACAAATTGAGTTCAGCTGAACTGCAACCCTGCACTGGGGCACGTGCCAATTTGACCCAATCCCTCAGTGCAGGTCTCTCAGTACCACTCAGCATGAACATGGGTGAGTGAAGTTGTCATCAGTGTTACGGGAGTGGCAGGCTAGACTGCTGTTGTTGGTTGGGTAGCACAATGCTAAAACAATGCATTGTTAAGGTTAACCTATGTTATTTACAGGGACAACATAGCTTAACCTGTCCCTCATTATAGCACTGCTTGGCCTGTTTGGTGTCATTTTGATCCAATCATGCTGCCCTTACATTATCTCAGGTCATCTGTGGGGAGAGGGAAAAACGTTGGGTGAGGTCAGTGCAGACATAGGAGTAGAGAAAAACAGAGGATTTCACGAAAAACAATGTCGTGCTCTTTTTTTTCTATCAGGTTTGTTCTGCAAAAAAATTTTTAAAAAAAGCTCCAGTGATAATACACGATAACACCAGTGTCAGAGGAGGTGAATCAGAATAGTTCTGTCACAGAATGATGGACTATATATATGGCTAAAACTGAGCTTTAGACCACTGTTAAAAATTCTGCAATGCAGCAAATTTAACTTTCTTGTTTTTCAATTTCTTCCTGTGTTGAAATTTTGGCCCACTCTGCTTTGCAGAATTGCTTTAATTCAGCTACATCGGAGGATTAATGGTTAAGGTCAAAGCAATCTTAATCAGAGATTTGAGTCTGGACTTTGACTAGGCCACTGCAGTTTCTTTTTAATTGTCCTGCTGTTTGACCCAAGTGGATAACCCAGGTTGGCCCAGTCCTGAAGCATCAAACCAGCCCTAGACCATCACACTATCACCACCATGTTTGACTGTTTGTATGATGTTCTTTTTATTAAACGCTGTGTTTGTTTTAAGAGGACTCTGCTCTTCTACAAAGTTAAACTTTTGTCAGTTTGCAGACTATTTTTGGCAGGAGGCGAGCCTTTGTGCATGCGTGCGTGCGTGTGTGTTTTTACAGAAGTGGTTATTGAATTGGAACTCTGCTATGGATGCCATTTTTCTCCAGTCTCTTGCTGAATCATGAACACTGACCTTAACCGAACATTGTGAGGTATGCAGTTCTTCAGCATTCTTCAGGAGTAATCAAAGTGCTTTTGGGGTAATTTTGTTAGGACAGACACTCCTGGGAAAGTTCACCAATTCAATTCAATTTTATTTACATAGTGCCAATTCACAACAAGCAATTGCCTAAAGGCATTTTATATGGTAAGGCAAATACCATGCAAACACTAAAGAGAAAACCTAATAACCAAAATGACCCCACAGAAGGGGGGCCTGAAATCTGAAGGTTCTGCCTCCCATTCTACTTTTAACTCCCTTAGGAACCACAAGTAAGCCAAGTGCTCTGTTGGGGTGATATGGTACTGTGAGGTACCATATAAGATGGGGCCTGATTATTCAAGACCTTGTAGGTGAGGAGAAGGACTTTAAATTCTATTCTAGATTTAACAGGGAGCCAATGAAGAGAAGCCAATATGGGAGAAATCTGCTCTCTCTTTCTAGTCCCTGTCAGTACTCTAGCTGCAGCATTTTGGATCAGCTGAAGGCTTTTCAGGGAGCTTTTAGGACAGCCTGATAATAATGAATTACAATAGTCCAGCCTAGAAGTAATAAATGAATGAATGAGCTTTTCAGCATCACTCTGAGAAAGGATGTTTCTAATTTTAGAAATATTGCGCAAATGCAAAAAAGCGGTCCTACATATTTGTTTAATATGTGCATTGAAGGACATATCCTGGTCAAAAATGACTCCAAGATTTCTCACAGTGTTACTGGAGGCCAAAGTAATGCCATCCAGAGTAAGTATCTGGTTTGACACCATGTTTCTAAGATTTGTGGGGCCGAGAACAAGAATTTCAGTTTGATCTGAATTTAGAAGCAGAAATTAGAGGTCATCTAGGCCTTAATATCTTTAAGATATTCCTGATCAGACAGGAGGGGGCTTTCAGGGAACACTGTTAAGTCTTCAGTTTCTATGCCATATGTCAGGACAAGATCCAGAGTATGATTAAAGTGGTGGGTGGGCTCCTTTACATTTTGAGAGAAGCCAATTGAATCTAACTAAGAATAGATTAAATGCAGTGTTGAGGCTGTCATTTTCAGCTGTTTCTTTAGACTGTGAGATGATTTATTGCTTTTTGATGTCTTTAAACTTATTTCAATTTGTTAGTCAAGTTTTTTTTTTTTTTTTAATTCAGTCAACAAGTCTGGCAGTCAGGCCTGTGTGTGACTAGTGAGACTGAAATATTGTTAATCACAGTTAATTCATGATTTACCAGGGGGGTTGCAATTATTTTTTCACACAGGGCCAGGGGGTGTTGGATAGCTGTTTTCCCCTAAATAAATAAAATCATCATTTTAAAAAAGCATTTTATATTTAATCTGTTTATCTTTATGTAATATTAAAATTAGTTTGATGATCTGAAACATTTAAGTGTGACAAATATGCAAAAAAAGAAATCAGGAAGGGGGCAAATGCCACCTAAAAATCTGAAAGAATATATTGACTAAATTAATTAAGTAGTCATCATTTTAAAAAGGTTCATTTATATTCTGCTAAGGCACTCAGTAGTGTACAAACCACAAGAATATAAATAAATAAATACACACTGTCATCAATTATACACAGGCAGTACTTTAGAGGGTACTGCACAGTGGTACACAGTGAAAAGCTGTTGTACCACTAAAGGTACAATAAGATCCTTATTTTTTGAATTTGGAAAATTTCTTTTGGATAGATAAGTTTGTGCAGATTAAATAAATGTAATAGTTTAAATGTTCATGAAATCTTAATTATTTGAATTTGGTCATATGTGCCGATGGTCCATTTATAAGTTTATAAGTAAATGATAATAAAACTAATTAATAAAGGTTTTAAATTCCATTCCAAAACTGGAATGGAAATGAACTGGCTGCTTGGAAACAGTACATTACCTACTCTTATTTACAGTGGCCTTTGTCCAGTAAACTTTGGTCCACATCCAGATTACTGTCTATGAAAACTGCAGAAGAGAATCGGACTTATTAAACAATTATCTTAACGAACAGGCTGCCGACCTACATACCTATGGTTAGGGTAGGGTTTGATTAACTTTCACCCCTTTTTATGTAATTTTCACAAGTTTGGCATGCCCAAATGCAAAAGGTTATGAAAGGCCAGACTCCAGTATAAGACTTCACTTGGGCAAAAAAAAAAAAAAAAATCACCTAATGGTTTACATGGTGGGTTAAGAGTTTAAAATTGGTAACCTTGTCTTTACTTGTATTCCAAATCTAAATTTGAAAGATTTGTACAAAGTTATAAGCAGGAAAAGGACCGTGTGGGATCATGAGGAGAATGATTAAAGTGGTGCCTTTAATATGAGCACATACTAACCAAAGCGCTGTCATTCAAAGACTGAAGACAGGTACATCATGCTTTGATGTGACAAGTGGAAATATTCTCATTTTGAAAAATAAAAACATATTAATCACTAATGGATGGGTTTTAGTAGATGTGAGATCTATTATATATTCCATCACTTGCACCAGAAGCAGCAGAAATGCTGTTGCTGTCATTAGGAGAAAGGTACAGGCAGTAACAAATGGTTACAATGACATGTGTAACTGGAGGTATCAGGGCAAGTGTCAGTACAACAGAATAATCCTGCAACTGTGCATTCCTGTGAAACAAGCCTATAGAATGAAGGCTACTGCGCCTCTACCACTGTGTATGCCAGTTCTAGTACTCTTCCTTAGGCAGGCTCACTCATACTAACAGCCACACACCGAATATAGCACAAATACAAGTATACATCAATAAAATATGTAATGTGTATGCTCACACACATGCATAGATACACACAGATAGATAGATAGATAGATAGATAGATAGATAGATAGATAGATAGATAGATAGATAGATAGATAGATAGATAGATAGATAGATAGATAGATAGATAGATAGATAGATAGATAGATAGATAGCTCTTGCTTGTAAGATTTAGGTTGTTAAGACTCTGGTTTATAAACTTTTGTGAAGTGAGTGTCATGTTATCATGTAAGTATATATGTGAATAAGACAAAAGAGAAATACATTTCTCCACCATGAAAGGATAAAGTCAAAGACATGGTGCATAAGGTTTTTATGGATTTGAAAAAAGGAATGTAAAAATGAAAAATACAATTTGTGTTGCATATAACTTAAATAAGCTAACGTTACCTGTGTAATGCTATCTTATGACCATTTGAACTGGGAGTGTGATGTCAGGAGCACCAGTGATTCCACATGTTCTATCAGCATCAACCACTAAGTAATGCATGGTTGTCTAAGATGAATGAAATATTTTCAATCCATTACTTTTCTCAGTTCTTGACCAAGTTACAGAAGGTGGCAAATGTGACACACTTCTTTAGCCCTATAATGATATTCCAGTGGCTATGTGATAATGTTGGGAGCAATTCAGTTTTTTCTTTTATTGTATAGTACCAATTAACAACAAAAGTAATATTGAGAGCAATATTATGGAAAGGAACACAATATTTTTTTTTCCTTTTTCACTATTTTCTTTTAGCACAGTTTGATCACCAAAGTGTGAATTATTAAGATCAACTGAATCATTCTTTGTGGTAATTTGTGTCAAATTCTGTGGTAAGCACTCTAAATTAAATTCCATTGAACTCATCTGTATTGGGGTTGAGTCAGTAACGGCATTCAGTGGAAAATTATGCCAAATCAACATGCAGAGTTAACTGCTGTAATGACCGCTTCTATGTACACACCGTACCTCCACCCCAGGTATCTGACTCATTCGATATCATATCTGATGTTATTGATGTCTTCTCTTATTTTTTCTGTGCTAGTGTCTTGCACAGGGAAGTATGAAAAGGTGCACTTCCAAGCTTATCCTTTTTAGAAGGAGGTTCCAAACCAAAGTCATGCTGCTAAAATTTAAATTGCTGCATATTATTCTGTCATTATTCTGTCTGAATAATAATTTTCTATTGACTTCGATTGTTGTATAGGTCCACAACAAAGCTTTGTTGGAGCATGAACACGGGACCTCTGGTGCGGTCCTATAGTGTCTATACAGATCATTTGGGCTCTTAGGATCACTTTGTGTTGCTCTTGATTTTTTTAGGTGTAGTGGGCCACATTCACCCGTGGGGTGACTGTTGCCATTGTTCATTAGAATAGGTGGGTTAGGTTAGCTTTCTCAGCAGAAATTTGCATTCATAAAAAAGGTTGCATGATATTAACTTTGCCTGTCACCAGTTATGATGCTGCGGTTGAGCTGCTGACTAAAAGAATTAACATAATACCTGGCAGTATAACCTAAAAATGATGAGACATTTTTATGGCATAATTCTTTCAAGGAAAAGGGTCATATCCCTCACATTTTCTGCTCACTTTGCATAATTTGTCTTTTTGACTTCCCATTTCATGAACTTTTGTGAGTTTCTTATGTCCTGCACTCTACAGGAAAACCATGCAACTGTAGCCCAGCATGCATCTGTGTATACAGGAGGAGAGAAGTCATAAAGTGAGGGGGAAATTTAAACACTTACCGAAACATATTGTGATAATACAGATAGGTGCATATTCTGAGCCAACTTAGATGACAGTTGCTGCTTTTTATTCTGTTGTGTGATCATATTGCCAGTAACATTGGAAAACACGTTTGTTAACGGTAAAACTGTTGGGTCACGGCTGCAAGAAGGCCAGTGTGTCTCCCAAAAGTTTTGCAGTTAACATTAACTTCCCTTTCTCTTTTTACTTCACCTGGCTCCAAATAGCAGCCAAAAGGACAATCCACCAAATTCAGTGAGTGAACCTTCAGAGAACGCTGTCCTAGTTTTGTCACTGAAAGGATCTGTCTGAGCAGAGACACTGAACAGAGAGACGAGGGTACAAATGATCTGCTGTATTGTTTTACCAAAGCATCCTTGATATTGGCATCTACAGCTAAAGTGATGAGCAGGTGAAAGTAAATTTAAAACAAATGCTTGTATCAATATCTTACAGTCTGTGCAAGATTTTCTTCTGTTCCGGTTAATAATCACTGATGGCAACAAAGTAACGATCTAACTGACAAACTGGAATTCTTTTATATAAACCACAGCTATAGTAGTAGTTCTTGCATTATATCCTGGGCTCTAACTACATCTAAGACAATGATGCACCTTCGATGACTGGAGGTCTCAGAACAGAGTAATTTCCAAAAAATTTATCCAAGAAAATAAAAAACACAATTGCATAATTTGAAACGAGCATGACAAGCATGTATTGGGAAATCTAATTTCTACACACAGTATTTTGAGTTTCTCTGAACAAGTGCACTGCTTTTGGGTGTCACCAATTAATTGCAGTGAGAAGCTGGGAATTGCAGATGATAGCCCCACAACAGAAGTCTGTCCATCCCTGAAATAATTCAAATAAGTTCTGTAAGGTTTATTGAATAAAAACAATGTCATGGCTCAGTCTGTAGGCTTGCCCACATGCTGCAGACCCCACCTTGTTCAGGGAGTCTGACTGGGGCTCTGGCCCATTCCTAAAAGCCAGACTTGTGTGCTGTTTATTGATGTTTCAATATATAAAACCAAGCAATGGGGAATAACTTTCTGCATATGAAAAGTCGTTTTACAATATTAAACCATTGTGAATGTGTTCGATATAGCAACACAGATTTGATATAATCATAAAACGCAATCCTTCTTTTAAATCGACTCTCCTGACACAAAATTAAGCTAATGCCAATTCCTGTCAGGTAAGAAAAGGCAAATTAAGTAATGCATTAGAAAGATGAGAAAATGATATGTCAGTCAGTCAGTGCTGCCACTATGTGTTATTGTGTTACGTAGACCTAAATTATCTTTCTAAATTAGCTTCTATGAATATTTCATGTCACTAATGTGTCATACAGTAACAGTTAACTTGCATGTGTGCCTGCGTTGTAGCTACTAAATGCAGAGCTCGTACAGCGCTGCACAGCTTACTTAAAAACACAAGTCAATAAAACAAGTTTGAAGATATTCATCAAGTGGAGTGCTGAGGAGAAGAGACTGAATGACTCATCTGCCACACTCATTACAGGTCAGACTTAGACAGGACAGTAAATTCATTTCAACAGTTGGAGCACTTTTTTTTACATTTTATAGCAGAACATCACACAACAACAGGTAAAGATTTGTAATCCTCTTTAAGTGTTCATAGAACATCATGTTACCATCAACTCAGCATATCTAGTCAGGAGAGATAAAACTAGCTAGTGATTTATGGCTTGTTTGCTATCATTTTCAGCGATGGAGCACAGGCAGCAGAGAAAGTGCAGGTGAGTTTGTCATCAGATTTGATTCATTATAGATTGTAAGTGGAAAACGTGAGACAAAACCAGCTGAAAACAAAATTGTCATATTTGAAGCAAGGTGAAGGAATTAAGAGAAAAGCAAAGACACCACGAACTCTGAGACACTGGGGACAGCGAGGGAAAGGTGAGAGAGGGGCAGCAGCCTTTCACCTCAAGCTTGACACATCACACTTACGCACATATGTCATACGAGTGCACAACCTTTTTTGCCACTCTCTCAGACACATGCACACAGACTGATTGGCTTACAGCATCTTTTTCTAAGTTGGTTCTGTGTATGCCTACAACTTTCTGGTATCAGTGTAAGCAGAAGCAGGCCAGGCCTACTGGCCACTGATTAGTTTCAGCACTGCTTCTAAGTTGCAAGCTCTTTCTCTATATAAATCATAGTGCTCACGATCCTGGTAGTTAAACATGTCTGTCTGTGTGAAGCTGTAATTCCTTGAATCACTTGAGTGACATGTTACCTGGCTATGACAAACAGCACACAACTGACACCCAAGTAAGCCAGCAGAATATACATCCAGATATCAGGCGAGAGGGGGTTGAGGAAGGAGAAGACCCCAGGGTTGGTCCCGTTGGGCTTGCGGTACAGTATACTTATACCCAGCGTCATGAAGGGCTTGGAGAAGTCGATGACCTTCTCGCGCACATATGTGATGGTGAGGGGAGCCACTGCAAGATCAGCTTTCTGTCAACAGCAAATATAAAAGGGAAGAGGAAGAGCCTGTAAATTATGGGCACAGGAAGCATTTAGAGGCAATCAAATTAAGAAAACAGGGTCTTTACACACTACAGAGTCTGTTCTGAGGCACTTAGCAAGAAATTTAAAACCCTCTTTTTACCCATCAAGTACACCTCTGCAATTAAATTCACCCTTTTCTTTCTGGAAACTAAATCAAACCACACGTTTCCACAGTTTATGTATATTAGTGCATATTCCCTTGTTTGGCAAGCATACTTATTTGGGAAATGTGCTATGGAGATAGAAAGGAAAATTATGTCACTATATCTGAGGTGAAAGCTATGTATGTTGTTGACAGTTCATAAATCTCAGGCTGCATTGTGACTCTAAATGGTAAGCATTCACAGCAAGGTCAAGTGGTTCATTTCTCAAAGATATATTCCTTTTGTCTTATGAAGGTTGCCATATATCACTTAAGGATAAATTGACTGAGCTCAGTGCTCTCTGTGGTGATAGATGAAAGTTTCACTGAAAACAGGCATCTGTGAATCCATCAGCAAAACAAACAAAACAAAAGTGAAGTGAAAACTTGATAACTGCACACTAGTAAATACTTCATTCATCATTTAAGCATTACTACGACAGTAGTGCAAATTAGTATGTAATTTATAAACACAGATATAAATACTTTATTCTTGATTAACAAGTGCATTAATAACAGGATTTTTATACTTTATCAAAGCTGGATTAACCATTTCTAAATAAAGAACGACATCAAGTACAAACCAGTTATTTAGGAGCTGTCATGATTCATGGTATCATTTAGAAAGGTTAAGAAAATAATTAGCAAAGTATTTAGAGGGACATTTATACATAATGATTAAGATATGAATTAATTATCTGTGACTGTGTTAATGTGGGTTTCATAAATACTTGTTCTTGCAATTCATGGTTAATTCAGGCAGTTACTAGTTATTAGTTGAGTATTTTGTGTGACCTCATCTAAAGCAAGAATGATTTTTGCCTTACAATGCGTTTAAAAATGAAAGCCAATGGCCAACAGTACCTCAAAACCAAAAAACCGAAAGTCTCAGCTAACTTTGCAACAGAAAATAGGGGTGAAAGGAAGCAGACAAAGGACAAAATGATAGAAAACATACACATATTTTTACAAGAAGCAAACATAACCTACTGGAGGTTACAGAATACTGAAATGCATATCGGACCACAGACACACTGAAGTCAAAAGGTGAATTTTTTTTTTTAACAAATTATTCAAAGTAGCACTTTGAACTAGGAGACGAGTGGACTTAAATTTAAAACATGGTTTAAGATTGAGAACGTTGGTCTGACCTTCATCCCCAGGACTTGAAAGTGCAGTAGACATTAATTTGTATCATGCTTAAAATGTAAATCCCTATAGAAGTGAGAAAAAGTGTCAAATTCCTTCACTGAATAGGTAGGACTTTGGCACCAGCCTTTGGAGAGTACATGAATTACTCGTCTCAGACAGGGCCTTTCAGGTGATGTTAATCACAGCCCGTGTGTGGCTTTGCTTTTTGTGTTTCAGGGTTTCTTTCTTCCTCTTTGTGTCCTCTTCCCCTGCCTTGTTCTGGTCCCTGTGCCTCTTCTCTCCATCTTCTGGTGTGCTAGGGTGGATCCTATTGAAGCTTCAAAGAATCTTGTGAAGCCTGACCTTTAGACCTCCTCATCCTCACTGATGTAAAATTAAAAGAGACAGACCTAGGTCCTGGTCTAACTATTGGTCTTCACCTGTATTCCATGAGATTGTCTTTTTCCACCTGTAGACCCTTCCTTCTGTGGTCTGTTATATATATCTCTGGAATTTCTTAATCTTCTCCTGTTTGAGCAAGTGTGTATTTCATAATATGCACATCCAAGTTGGATGCTTGATGATGTACTGAGTACTCATCAACTGTCTTTTTCATCTCTGATATTTGTTTTTTGGACTGCTTGACTGTCTTTGTTTGGTTCCTCTATTAGCAGAAGCATCTGGTAACATCAGGACCACTTATTAAGAATTGCATCCCACCTGTCTCTGAAACCCTTTTTGTCCTCTACCCCATAAGCTGGAAATTTCTTGATCCTTAGGTCTCTGGGAAAGCATCCTTTTCTGATAAAGTCTGATCATTAACAGAATTCAAATGTAATTTTGTGTTCTTTGCTCAAAGGAATCTGAGATCTTTGGTCACTTTGGTCAAATTGGTGCTGGATGGCTCTTCACCATCTATCAGTGATGTAGTTGTAATAATCCACTGGCCCTCTTTAAACGAATAAGAAAAAGTGTTTTCCATGTTTAAGTAAAATCACCAACAAAGCATGGTAACTGTGGAGCTGCTCTTCACTTCCCTCATGCATAAATAAACTTCAGTTACAGTTGAGGAATGCTTCCTGAAGTCAACCTATTTCAGTTTGAGGTTTCTCTTTGGAAGGGATACATATAGGCTTAATTACTGAGAAACTCCAAGGCACTCGCTTTTCACAATAAAATTAAAATGCCTTGATTTTCACAGCAAGGTTATGTTTAACCTAAGTAACTCCAACATGTTGTGGATCAGAGGCAGAGCTACAACCTTTTCATATCCTTTTAAATAACATCACTCCCAATATTGAGCTATCTTTGAGGTATAGCAATGACAGAATACATTTCTTAGACTTTGCAATCTTAAAATTTCATAAAGGGATTTTGTATGCATCTTTATTATAATAATTTTATAAAGAGCCGAATCGTCCCTGAGCCACCCTTAATTGGTTTTAGGAGACCTCCCACCCTGCTGGATGAACTGGTACTTTGTACCAGTTCATCCAGCAGGGTGGAAGCCAGATTCCCAGGAATCATGGTTGTGCCCAAAACAACTCCTACAACTGTAATCATTGCAATAATTGCTCAAATGTATTACAGATATTTGTCGATTCCATTTCTTAAAAAGAGTTTACTATAAATCATTTTATTAACTGTAAATCCTCATTTGTCATCTATAGACTAGAGTCCCCAAGATACATTGGTAAAACCAAAAGACATTTGCAAGATACATTAGCTGAACATAAATATGCTATATGTACTGGTAACATTGATTACCCCATGGCTAGACATTACCTGGACTTTCATAATATCGGCCCATCTACACTACAAGCCATTGGCATTAACCACGTCCCTCTTTCAATATGAACAGGTGACAGAAAAGGAAGCTTTTTATAAATTACTAAATATCCTGCCTTAAATAATGACTTAGATTTGACTTCTTTTTTATAACCTTTATGTGCCTTTGAAGAAGGCATTTTATATAATCCATGCTGCTGTTAGGTGTTGAACTATTTTTTGGGCTCTTTCACCTGCCCAGGTGTTGAAGACTTCTCCTATTGGTGGAACTTTACTGGTGGGATATTCCACTCACACTTAGGCGTAAGCTTGCTACTGCTGGAACACCATATGTGGAAGCCCCCTTTAGGTGGACTGCCAATAGAAAGGATTCAGTGTGTCCACGTACTCTTTAATTCCCTGATAAAACAAAATGTATGGGAGTTTTTTTTGGGTTAAACATAACCTTGCCATGAAAATGAAAGTATTTTAATTTTATTTTGAAAAGGGAGAGCCTTGGAATTTTTGTTAAATTTAACCAATGAAGCATTAATATCTGTGTTTATAAATTACATACTAATGTAGCAGTAATGCTTAATAAATGATGAATTAAGTTTTCACTAATACCTTACTAATGTTTAAAAGTGTATATTTATTATAAAGATTTACCACCTATTCTGATATGAAAGCTACACACATTCTGATAGGAGTAGCCATACACAATGCATAAGGACTCACTGAATGGTTGCTGCAGACTAATCTGAATGTTATGGTGATTTTTCCTTTAATTTGTCGCCTAATGTGCTTTTATGTGTTTTTATATAAAATTTTAATTAAGTCAAACAATTATTTTGTCTCAGTTTGTTTGACAGGGCCTGTGCAACTTGTTCAGCCCAATTCAGCACTTTGTCTTCAAGTGAACTTCTCTCTACACTTCCTGGTTTTTTGAAGCCCTGTCTACTGCAATCACTATCTGTCTCAGTTAAGCCCTGCACAAGAAGTGTGGCAAATCCACACTGAACACCATCTCACAGGGGAATGGGACCTTCACCCATGAAAAGACCAGACTATCTGTCATGACATCCACTGATAAAGGAGAGAAGCAGAATGGAAGCAGAAGACAAGTGTGAAGAAGTTAAAGGAGACTTGACCCCTTATGTGTGCTGCTTCTAATGAGGTCAGATATTGACTACTGGGCAAACAGTGCCTTCCAGTTTTCTGCCCATGCAGTTTATCCTAGCTGGGACTTTGTTAGGTGTAATGATCAACATTGTGAGCAGATTGTGGGGGTTTGTGCGTATGTTTTTAATAAGCTCTATAGGGGAAACAACTTGCGAATGAATCTATGCTCTCCTCACATCAATGTACTCTTTAATTATGCTTGTTTGTAACCTTTCTGTTCTCATTCTTTTCTTTCTTTTCTGGCGAGTCTCTGTGTAACACCCGATGGAAGCATCAGGAGCAAATTGGGGTTCGGTATCTTGCCCAAGCATACTTTGGCAATGCAGACAGGAACAGCCAGGAATCAAACCACCAACCTTCTGATTAGCAGATGACCTGTTCTATCTCCTGAGCCAGAGTCATTCAACATAAAACTTGCACGAAGCAGGGCAGGAGCAAAATGAACTGGAAATCAGGAAGCACACAGCACTGAGGGAGGACATGACTAAGGATAAGGGGAGACTCAGACCATAAATACTCACAAGATAATGAGTGGACAGGGAACAGGTGGAAACACAGCACTACATAATGACTTGAGGGAAAGTAAAACTAAACACAAGACACAGAGAACAACAATCACCAAAACAAAACAGGAAGAGAGACATAAGTGAATGGGGAGACAAGATTATCTTAACACAACTAAACAGGGAACCAAGAAAGACAAACAAACAGAGAGACAACACAAGAGGAACAGAACGGGAACACAAAAGGAGAAGACTAACTCAAACATAATCCAAGAAGTAGGACTAGCAGGCAAAATATAAACAGACTGCAGTAGGATATAATAAATAATATTAAGGGAAATATAAACATTTTAAATGATATTACAAAAGAGAGAAAACTCACACACAAATGATCTTCAAAGCAAAAGGAATGAAACCTACAGTGTACTCAAAACTCTGGGTCCAGGATCCAGGAAATGGTGTTATCCTTATCTAACTGCTTCACACAATCTAGCACCCATTTCCTGTAATCACTGTTGGCACCTAAGTATTTTTATCACTAAGTAGTGACATCATTTTCTCATGATAGTCTGCTTGCTGTAAAAGACTGTGCACCCAGTCTTGTCTGCCAGAAGGATGATGATGCCGTAGTTACTGAGTGACGTGGGTGCCTTCCTCTCCTCAGTGCTGTTGGATGTTGAGTGCTTTGCGTTGCTGAGACAGGCTGAAACTTTCATTTGCAGTTGCTCCGCTTCTGCATCCACAATGTTGTTGTTTTGGATCGCTGATTCTGTGGCTGTAATTAGTTCCACTAGTGGGATTTGTCTCGACAAAGTTCAACCCTATCACGAGGATATCTATCTCTGCTTCAGAGAGTTGTCTGTCAGACAAATTCGTCGCCCACTCTTCCACATCCTTGGTATGAGTCTGGCATTCGCATGTCTGCTGGCAGCTGAGGTCAATGTCCATACTATGCTGATGGTTATGGCATACAGCAAGTAGATCAAACTTCCTCGTTACGCAGCTGTACTGTTTGGGGGAACCTGCAGTCAGCTGAGACTGAAGAAGCCCCTTGAGTGAGTGATGAAACATTTCTCCTACTGAAAATGCTGCATCCGGATAAATAGAATCGAACAGATTTCTTTACCAGGATTATTGATGCACATGTCAGATATGTAGTGATGACACCACTACTTTCATGTACATATTGTAACTTGTGCAGCTGTGAGCAGCTCTCCTTCCATAAGGAAAATAAGTGATTTTTATTGTTATTGCAATTAAAAGAATATGGGGGCGCAACTATAAAATCTGTGACATAATGGACTGGATAGGCAGAAAGGGTCTGTATTTTTTAACATTTCATGAGCGGTTCTTCTTTATTGCTATAAATTTTATGATTTTGTTCCTAATGATGCCATATTACCATTTTCTATTTCTGTTTCGATAAAAATATTAATGTTTTGAGGTCCCAGGGGACTCCAGTCAAAAGCCCCTAATCCCACCCATGCAGCTTTAATAAATTAGACTATTTCTTCAGTTAGTATTTGCCATGGGTCCTAAATTAAATTATTACACATTATTAAAGTGGTGGGGATAGTCTATCAGCCATTTTAAAAAAGAAAACTCAGATGCTATTGTTGCCATCATCTGGATGGGGATCTGCCCAAACTGGAAAAATATCAGAATATTGGAGACATTTCCAGATCTATCTGAGACAGCAGCAGCACACCCTGGTCATGCCACACATGAAAAGAAGAGCTGATACTGTACAAGCCCCAATCCAAGCTGCAATGACCTTCCTGGGAGTGAAGAAAACTCCAACTGCTGATGTGACCAGAAAATGTACTTCAAAAAGGTATTATCTTATCTTAATACACAGAGAAACAGGAAGTGTATGCTCCTGAGCATAGCATGAGGCAAACTGCATGATTTAACTGCATGCAGTATGTGTTTAGCTTTAGCTCTTTTTAGTTGTTTCTGCTCTCTGTACATCCACAGTGAGAGCTTGGTTCACATATAATTTGTTACTGATGGATCGTGGTCTCCAACATCACTGATTGTCTGATTCATAATATTTATGAACAGAATTTCAGGATCTTGTCTCTCCTTTCAGATGATGCTGTTCTCTTGGCTTCATCAGGCAATGACCTCCAGCTTGCACTGGGCTTATTTGCAACCATGTGTGAAGCCATTGGAAAGAAAAATAGCACCTCCCAAGGCCATGATTTTCAGCTGGATAAAGGTGGAGTGACCACTCCGGGTTGGGAACGAATTGCTACCTTAAGCAGTGAAGTTTAAGTATTATGGGGTTTGCTCCTGAGTGAGGGGGGAGAGGAGCAGGATACTGACAGAGAAATTAGTGTGGTCTTGGCAGTGATGTGAACACTGTACTGCTCTGCTGTGGTGAAGAGAGAGCTAAGTGTGAAAACGAACCTGCTGATTTATCAGCTGATCTAAGCTCCTGCCCTCACATCTGGTCATGAGCTCTGGGTAGTGACTGAAACAATAATGTCACAGGTAGAAGCAGCAGTAATAAAATCACAGATACAAGCCCAGACACTGAAGGATGTTTGGACTCAGCCTTATAAAAAAGATGAGGAGTTTGGTCATTTGGGAGGGGCTCAGAGAAGAGCTGCTTTGCCTCCACATTAAAAGGAGCCAGCTGAGGCAGTTGAGACATCTGACCAGGTGCCTTCTGGGTGCCTCCCAAACAAGGTGTTTTGGGCATGTATTGGAGACCCTGGGGCAGACATAGGACACACTGGAGAGATTATGTCTCTGCACTGGCTGATTGTGTGTTTATTGCAGTTATTTCATATTGGTGTCAAAATGACTCCGACTGCTTTCATCATATAAATAAAACAGAAATAATGTTTACTTGAAATGACTAAAAATTAAGTGATACCAGAATCAAAGGATGCTAAAGAACCTTTTAAGTAATAATGTGGATGATACATGAGGAAAAAAGTTCTGAAAGTTTTCTTTTACAATATATGTAAATTAAATGTAACCTTGCAAAATACAGTTGTGCTCAAAAGTTTACATACCCGAGCAGAACTTTTGCTTTCTTGGCCTTTTTTCAGAGAAAACATCTTTTCCACTCGTGCTTAGTGGTTGGGTGAAACCATTTATTGATAAACAACTGTGTTTTCTATTTTTAAATCATAATGACAGCAGAAACTACCCAAATGACCCTGATCAAAAGTTTACATACCCTGGTGATTTTGGCCTGATGACATGCACAGAAGTTGACACAAATGGGTTTGAATGGCTACTAAAGGTAACATCCTCACCTGTGATCTATTTGCATGTAATCAGTGTGTGTGCATAAAAGCTGAGTGAGTTTCTGGGATCCAGACAGACTCTTGCATATCTGTTAAAACCAAACCACGGTCAGGTAGACTAACAAAAATTTCAGCCACAACTGCCAGGAAAATTGTTTGGGATGCAAAGAAAAACCCACAAATAACAAAAGCTGAAATACAGGACTCTCTGAAAACTGGCAGTGTGGCTGTTTCAAGATGGACAATAAGGAGGCACTTGAAGAAAAATGGGCTGCATGGTCGAATCGCCAGAATTTACAGGAACTGGAGGCTTTTTGCCAAGAAGAATGGGCAGCTTTACCTGAGAAAAAAAAGAGCCTCATCCACAACTACCACAAAAGACTTCAGGCTGTCATTGATGTTAGAGGGGGTGATGCACGGTATTAAGAACTGGGGTATGTAAACTTTTGATCAGGGTCATTTGGGTAGTTTCTGCTGTCATTATGATTTAAAAATAGAAAACACAGTTGTTTATCAATAAATGGTTTCACCCAACCACTAAGCACGAGTGGAAAAGATGTTTTTGTGTTATCATTCATATTCTCTGAAAAAAGGCCAAGAAAGCAAAAGTTCTGCTGGGGTATGTAAACTTTTGAGCACAACTGTAAATAATACAATCATGTTTTTCTTTATTTAGCATTATTTACATAATGCTTTGAGAAGAAATAAAAATTGCTATTGTTATTATTTTGTGATTATATTTGCTTCTTGTAGTAAATTATTCTTGGGGTCCACAGGGACCGCAGTCAGTAGTTAAATATGTTGATAGGACAAGAGTGAAGTAAATGAAAGCTCTCCATAAAGGAAATGCATCATTAAATTAGATTCCTTGAAGCAGAGTACATTTTGTCTGCTGGAATCACTTTCATAATAATTTAATAACAATTCAGAAACTCACGTGGTCCATTAGCTCCTTGACCATGCCATTCCACTGGCCTGAATTCTCATCCTGGGCACCATATTTTCCATCTTCCACCAGGTGAACCTCGAAAGTAAAGCCCAGGATGTTGGCCAGTTCTCTGAGTAGATCTATGCAGTAGCCCTCAAAGCGATCATTTCCATACAGCGGCTTGTCAGACTTCTTGAACATCACATATGGTTCTTCCTGTTGAGTAAAATAGTGAGGAGGGATGAGTCGTTGCAGCACTTGGCATCTTTTACCTACAGACAAGGCCTATCTGAAAGGATGTCTGATATGTTAGATAGGATTTTGAGCCATGCAAGCCCTAGCACCAACCTCCCTGGTTAGTAAAGCATATGTAAAGCTACTGTGTGGGTGTGTGTATGTAGCTGCCAGCACTCCCAGTTCTGTGATGCGAGTTAGGGTAGGTACAAAGTCAGGCATGACCATAATAAGAGATAATCCTCCCATATCAGTGACTCTATGCTTCTCTCAGGCGCATCAGACTGGCTTTGGGCCCAAGCCCAGCTTTCAGGGCTCCACATGCTTTAACAATAAGATAAGAGATCCAGATAGATGGGCACAAAAAGAGAGAAAGATCTGGCACATCCACTCTGTTCACATGAGTAGCTGGGGAAAATACTGTCTTTTTCAAACTGTTTCCTTTCTGCCTCCCACCTAAACATCTCCTGCGCCATGTCTTTCTCTTCTCCTTCCACACCTTGCTCTCTGGTTCCTCCTCCACCTGCTTCCTCCCCTTTATATCCCTGCTTCATGGACCATCTGTCTTTGTTAGCCTTAGATGCTCATTCTTGCAGCATGTCCCTCACTTCTTGTTTCTCTCAGACAAATAAATCCCAAAATATATTGGCAAGCAGGTGTTGTTTATCACCAAACTGCCATGACTGAAAAAAAAAATTGACAATTGTTAATAGCTTTGATGTGTCCCATGATCCCTGGATTTGGTGCTAGGGTTTTCTGTTTTTCTGTTTTGGATTCTGATTTCAGATTCTTATTTAACATATTTGACTCTTGGTTTATGTTTGGAATTTATTGTTGTTCTGCTATCTGACATACTGAGTTTTGCTTTTGTTGAACTTCTGTATTCCTGTTTTGATGTCTTTATTTTTCAAGTAGACTGTGTGGGTTATTTGGTTATATAATCACTGAGCATTAAATGTTTTAAAATTTTGGTTATTATAGTGATGAGTTTCAGCTTTGCAGTCCTGTGTTTTGGTTCATGTCTTGATGTCTAGTATTGGTAGAGTAATTCCCTAATTAAAGCACTTAGCTTAATTAATCATGGAAGTGCTTGTATGAATGGGTGTGCATGGATAAATGTAAAACATGTTGTATAAGCATTTTGAGTGCTCTGACTGAGTAGAAAAGCGCTATATAAGAACTAGTCTGTATTTGTCTGTATTAGTTCTCTTATTTATTTCTTGTTTTACGTTGTAGGTGGGTTTCTTTCATGCATTGCACTATTTTTACTTCCTCTTTTGTGAGTACCCCGATTGTCTTCACTTGTGTGCAATAACTTTTACTGGGTTCTTGTTACCCTCTATACCATACCAACCTAATAAATTATGATGAGTTAAAAGTTTAGAATTTAAAGTTGAGCTTTGGTTAAATAAATAAAATAATAATAATAATAATAATAATAATAATAATAATAATAATTAAAGCCGCAAGCGGCGTTTTACGGCCCTCGCTGCCTGCGCGACCGCCAAACCCAGCGCGAGCCGCAATTGAGCCCCCGCGAACCCCCAGCGAGCCACCTACGAGCTCCGCAAATCTCCAGCCAGCCACCTGCGAGCCCCGTAAACCCCACTGCATGCCGCCTGAGAGCCGCTGCTCCTGCAACCTGCGACCTGCCTTCCCTGCGAACAACGTGCCCTGCAAACAGCCTGCAACCCACCTGCGAGCCACCTGAGATCCCCCTTCAAGCTGTCAGAGAGCCAACTGTTCTGCCAAATGTAATCCCCACTGGCAAAAGATGAAAATCTTGGCAAGGATGGACATGATAACACCGTTGAATCTATCTATTTGACTGTGGCGAAGTTTTCTACCTTTTTTCATGCATTTCAGAAAACCTAAATGTGATTCCCACTATCTAATGCTTTTGTTCCATCTGTAGGGGGCACTAGTGCACTTGTTGCTCTGAATCCACAAATCTAAATGAAGTCTTGTACAGTACATAAGGGAAAGGAAAATGCAAGCAAAGTGCAGAAAGAGTGCGTGAGTGATTGCGCAATACGTGTGAGAAGGTTGTGGTTTCTCCATAATGATGTCATCTTGACATTGGGGTGGTGGTCACGGCTGCAGCGTGCAAAATAGGGCATAGGTCTGATTGACTTTTCTGATCAGGAGTATCTGACGAACATGTAAAAAAATTTTCATGCATTTCAAAGAAACCAATGCGGTGGACCTCCATACAAAATTTCAGTTTCTTCTGCAGGGGGCGCTATTGCAGCAATCGCCATTGTTTCTCCACGTATGGATTCAGTGTAGGTGTGTTCATAAATTATTCTATTTTGGGGCAGATCGGGCAAAGCACGTGCGATTGATGGCAGGAAAGAGGACGGGAATGTTTGGTCAAACGAACGCCAAATTCAGGGGCCTCATGTGACAAGCCCGTTGAATTGAATACGAAGCCTTCGATAACTTTGGATGCCCTATGTCTCTAGATGATGCAGAGGCATTTTGGTGTTAGCGCGTCAAATGCCCTAGGAGAAGTTCGAGCAAATATGAGGTGTCCAACAGTGCAAAATTGGCAAAAACAGAATTTCAAGCCAAGCTAGCGGATTTCCTGTGGGAATGTGGGCATGGGTCTCATTGACTTTTTTGATCGTGCTGGGGCACAGAATGTTTGTCTCGAATTGCATGCATGTCTGAGAAAGTAAATTGTTGGCTCCCCATATAAACGCAACGCACATTTGCGGTGTGGTGGCGCCTGTGGCGTGCAAAATTGGGCATAGGTCTGATTGCCTTTTCTGACCAGGAGGATCAGAAGATTGTGAAAAAAATTTTCATGCATACCAGAGAAACTAATTTTGTGGACCCCCATACAAATTTTCATTTTGTTCTGTAGGGGGCGCTATGGCATCAATTGACGTGGTTTCTGCACTTATGGATTCAGTGTAGGTGTGTTCATAAATGATTCCATTTTGGGGCAGATCGGGCAAAGCATGTGCGATTGATGGCAGGAAAGAGGACCGGAATTTTTGGTCAAACGAAGGCCAACTTCAGGGGCCTAGTGTGACAAGACCATTGAATTGAATACGAAGCCTTCGATAACTTTAGATGCCCTATGTCTCTAAATGATGCTGAGCCGTTTTGGTGTTTGTGGGTCAAATGCTGTAGGAGAAGTTCGCGCAAATACAAGGTGAGCGAAATTGCTGACTCGGCGAAAGCCAAATTTCAAGTCAACCTGGTGGATTTCCTGTGGGTCATGGAGGGGTGCCTCAAGAGGATTTATTGTTTGCCCAGACATGCTCTATGTGTGACGAGAATTTCATGACTCTAGGGCAAACTTGAATTTGGCCTCTCCCATAAGGGCACCGAAAAATGAAATTTCCAGGGGGCGCTGTGGAGCCGTGTTTTGGAGTTAGTTTGTGGCGACATTAAAATACGTAATTTTTCGCCAGACCTGACCACCATGCAAAAAATGGTGACTTTTCGTGCACATTCAGGGGGTCAAATTTGGGTTCAAAGAGAGAGAAAGTATAATAATAATAAAGAAAAATAATAATAATTAAAGCCGCAAGCGGCGTTTTACGGCCCTCGCTGCGTGCGCGACCGCCAAACCCAGCGCGAGCCGCAAGTGAGCCCCCGCGAACCCCCAGCGAGCCACCTACGAGCTCCGCAAATCTCCAGCCAGCCACCTGCGAGCCCCGCAAACCCCACTGCATGCCGCCTGAGAGCCGCTGCTCCTGCAACCTGCGACCGGCCTTCCCTGCGAACAACGTGCCCTGCAAACAGCCTGCAACCCACCTGCGAGCCACCTGAGATCCCCCTTCAAGCTGTGAGAGAGCCAACTGTTCTGCCAAATGTAATCCCCACTGGCAAAAGATGAAAATCTTGGCAAGGATGGACATGATAACACCGTTGAATCTATCTATTTGACTGTGGCGAATTTTTCTACCTTTTTTCATGCATTTCAGAAAACCTAAATGTGATTCCCACTATCTAATGCTTTTGTTCCATCTGTAGGGGGCACTAGTGCACTTGTTGCTCTGAATCCACAAATGTAAATGAAGTCTTGTACA
The DNA here is from genome assembly GCF_007364275.1 of Archocentrus centrarchus. NCBI lineage: Eukaryota > Metazoa > Chordata > Actinopteri > Cichliformes > Cichlidae > Archocentrus > Archocentrus centrarchus. Next base: position 2,578,281 of record NW_022060266.1, on the reverse strand, counting down.
GTACATAAGGGAAAGGAAAATGCAAGCAAAGTGCAGAAAGAGTGCGTGAGTGATTGCGCAATACGTGTGAGAAGGTTGTGGTTTCTCCATAATGATGTCATCTTGACATTGGGGTGGTGGTCACGGCTGCAGCGTGCAAAATAGGGCATAGGTCTGATTGACTTTTCTGATCAGGAGTATCTGACGAACATGTAAAAAAATTTTCATGCATTTCAAAGAAACCAATGCGGTGGACCTCCATACAAAATTTCAGTTTCTTCTGCAGGGGGCGCTATTGCAGCAATCGCCATTGTTTCTCCACGTATGGATTCAGTGTAGGTGTGTTCAGAAATTATTCTATTTTGGGGCAGATCGGGCAAAGCACGTGCGATTGATGGCAGGAAAGAGGACGGGAATGTTTGGTCAAACGAACGCCAAAGTCAGGGGCCTCATGTGACAAGCCCGTTGAATTGAATACGAAGCCTTCGATAACTTTGGATGCCCCATGTCTCTAGATGATGCAGAGGCATTTTGGTGTTAGCGCGTCAAATGCCCTAGGAGAAGTTCGAGCAAATATGAGGTGTCCAACAGTGCAAAATTGGCAAAAACAGAATTTCAAGCCAAGCTAGCGGATTTCCTGTGGGAATGTGGGCATGGGTCTCATTGACTTTTTTGATCGTGCTGGGGTACAGAATGTTTGTCTCGAATTGCATGCATGTATGAGAAAGTAAATTGTTGGCTCCCCATATAAACGCAACGCACATTTGCGGTGTGGTGGCGCCTGTGGCGTGCAAAATTGGGCATAGGTCTGATTGCCTTTTCTGACCAGGAGGATCAGAAGATTGTGTAAAAAAATTTTCATGCATACCAGAGAAAGTAATTTTGTGGACCCCCATACAAATTTTCATTTTGTTCTGTAGGGGGCGCTATGGCATCAATCGACGTGGTTTCTGCACTTATGGATTCAGTGTAGGTGTGTTCATAAATGATTCCATTTTGGGGCAGATCGGGCAAAGCATGTGCGATTGATGGCAGGAAAGAAGACCGGAATTTTTGGTCAAACGAAGGCCAACTTCAGGGGCCTAGTGTGACAAGACCATGGAATTGAATACGAAGCCTTCGATAACTTTAGATGCCCTATGTCTCTAAATGATGCTGAGCCGTTTTGGTGTTTGTGGGTCAAATGCTGTAGGAGAAGTTCGCGCAAATACAAGGTGAGCGAAATTGCTGACTCGGCGAAAGCCAAATTTCAAGTCAACCTGGTGGATTTCCTGTGGGTCATGGAGGGGTGCCTCAAGAGGATTTATTGTTTGCCCAGACATGCTCTATGTGTGACGAGAATTTCATGACTCTAGGGCAAACTTGAATTTGGCCTCTCCCATAAGGGCACCGAAAAATGAAATTTCCAGGGGGCGCTGTGGAGCCGTGTTTTGGAGTTAGTTTGTGGCGACATTAAAATACGTAATTTTTCGCCAGACCTGACCACCATGCAAAAAATGGTGACTTTTCGTGCACATTCAGGGGGTCAAATTTGGGTTCAAAGAGAGAGAAAGTATAATAATAATAAAGAAAAATAATAATAAAGAATAATGGAGAATTCGAGCAAAAACAATTAGGCGTTTTCCCAGTCACCCCGACGCATACCTTTTCGGAAATGTGTCGACCTGACCCACGTCCCTATGAGGTCAGGGGTCACTGGCGACTGCGTCCCATGCGACCGTGGGGATTTTAACGCATTTTGGGGTATGTGGCATAGTGAATCCAATAGGCTCCTCGCCGAGACTTCGTCGGCTCGGGCCTAATAATAATAAAGAATAATGGAGAATTCGAGCAAAAACAATTAGGCGTTTTCCCAGTCACCCCGACGCATACCTTTTCGGAAACGTCTCGACCTGACCCACGTCCCTATGAGGTCAGGGGTCACTGGCGACCGCGTCCCATGCGACCGTGGGGATTTTAACGCATTTTGGGGTATGTGGCATAGTGAATCCAATAGGCTCCTCGCCGAGACTTCGTCGGCTCGGGCCTAATAATAAAGGTGGAAAAGGCATATATATGGCGTAAGTGGTAGGTCTGCATCAGGTGTTGAGGAACCAGGGCATTCTCACGATAAGTGGGCCACTGGAACTAGAAGGTTACGGCATAAGTGGATGAGAACACGGGATGAGAACCAGGAACTGTTGGAATGCTACTGCACATGTAATCCCAGCAAGGGGGGTTAAATGAAGAGGCTATGGGACCTATAGGTTCTTCGAAACCAAGCATCCAAACTCACAGCAGAACAACTTGTGGCTCAGTGTTCCAGCATACGAAGGAAGCAACTGCTTTTGCAGCTAGAGATTGATGAGGTACAACACAAATGCTACGGCAAGGGGGAGCCAGGACGGCGGGTCAGGGGGGAGATTTCATCATCCCCACACTCTGAGATTGGGTACCAAGCCCGAATAATAACAACAAGTACACTGAATACCAGAGCAGCTGACCTGAAAGATAAGATCATGGCTAAGAAGGAAAACTGGACCCCTTGACGTCAGCTACCAAGACTACATGAAGTACTCTCTGAAGATCTACTAGAAGATGCAAATGCAGCACTACAGACTATATCTACCACAACATTTTTTTAATATATACTAGGGCTGGGACTTTAACGCGTTAATTTCGATTAATTAATTATGGGGAAATTAACGCGTTAAAAATATTAACGCATTTTAATCGCACTTTGCACCGTGGAACGTTTCTCAGTGCACGAGTTCCCGGCATACAGATTATATCGACGCACAATGTCCAAATTAGGGGCCACATCCTGCGAAGGACCCGGCCCACGTCTTTCGCAGCCCACGAACACCACAAAGGCCGGAAGTGAGCAGCTAGCCTTCATATCAGCTGCCGTCACCTCTGCGTAGCTCATGTCGCCTAGCAACCGTGAGTGTGAAGCACAGCTGTGTAAAAGCAGCTGTTAAACAGAGAACGAACTTTTTCTCCTTTTTGTGGTTTAATTTTAAGTCTTTAATTCAAAATAAGCTGTTAAAACAAGCATAACACATTTCAACATCAAGGAATACAGCTGAGAGAATGATTAATTTCCAACTATAACAAGTGAGACATTAATGTTGAATAAAACTATCCAGTTATGATGCTTAACTTTAATTTCAGGAGTTTGTTTATCACAGGAGCACTTCCACCCTTCATTGGTCTGTGTAGCAGACTGGTGGGAAAATAAACAAAATTTTGAAGTTTAAGCTTATGTATATTGATTTATTCATCAACTAAACTTAAATTAATATTTCTCATGTCAAGTATTGAAATGCGATTAAAATGCGATTAATTTCGATTAATTAATTACAAAGCTTGTAATTAATTCGATTAATTTTTTTAATCGAGTCCCACCCCTAATATATACATATAGCTTGGAGGTCTTTGTTCTCCAAGCTCGGGTCCTCCACATTTTTCTCAAAACCTCTTCAAGTGGTTCGCCAAGGCTACGAATCTTTGCTTGGCACTCTCAGGTATGGACAGCTTGTTGTATTTCTTATATTAAATTAATTTTTTTTAATCGAGTCCCACCCCTAATAAATATATATATATATATATTCTCTGTGTATCTTGAGTGGACATTGTGTGGCTATTTGATTATAAAATTTGCCAAAAAAATGTCAATCCAATGTTGAAACAGCAGCCATGATTTAGATCTATGTCTGAACCAGATTTAATGTATGTTTCTGTGGAATGTGGAGCACTTGTAAATGTGAATTGGTTAGTGGTTGAAATTGCTCAAGCATTTGTAATAGCTGATACCTTTTTGCCTTCCACTTTCTAAAAAAACATGGTTACTGTACACTCTGAAGCCTGTAGTGTACTGTCAGTACCATAATTAGCTCATAATACAAATTATTAAATGCTATTTATTGGAAAGAGTCCAAACTACATTTATTTTTAAACCCATTTAAAGATAACTTCTGACTATTATAAAACCATAAAACTGTCATTGGAAAGCTTCATTCTTGTTGTATTCACATATTGGTGCTGCTGGCATTTACCATCATGAACTTTAACTTAGAGCAACAATACACATCTCTCCCAAAGCTGCCCTCTAAAACATAAAAACAGGCTGTGTCTTTTTAACTACACTGCAACTATCAATTTTATCATTGCACACATAGCTGAGTACATAAAATATCTACTATAGTATACCTTGGCTCTAGGACTGCAAGAATGCTGATGTAATCTTGATGAAAGTGCAGAAAGCACTCTCTACATTGTGATCAATACCAGTGAGCTACCAATGTCAAGAAATATTTTGTATTTATTTGTACAGGCATGATGCTGAAGGTGAAACCAATAATTCATAACTGCTTTGTCTTGTATTTAAAATAGGCACATATCTAGCGCCTAATCACCATATAACATAAGAAAACATAATTTTCATTCTTACATAACCTTTTTTAAAAAAAAATCTAAATACATTTCTGCTACTTTATATATATATATATATATATATATATATATATATATATATATATATATATATATATATATATATATATATATATATATGCATACGAGTACAAATGGCAAATAAAGTATCTTGAATCTCATATGTAAGATGGGAGGTTGGGATCTTTCAAAGACACAAATACAGTGTGTTGTGTAGGCGATGTGTATATACTTTTTTTCTTTTCATAATTCATTGCAACATCCAGGAATCCAAGGTGAGAGGAATGTTTTTCTTTTCAGAATATCACCATGGTAACTCAAACACTGGTCCAAGTGTTTTCTAAACATAAATAGTTTCTAATTCTATGGACTTTTCTATGGACGGCCTGCAGAAGGACAACACTCACTGACTCTGCCATCATCACCAATGTAGAAGAAGGAAGAAGATTGTCATCTTTTCAAAGGGCTTTTCATGTTTTCATATTTCAAATAGGTTGAACAACTTTTGGGTTATTCATCACCCACCATCTCAGCTATTGTGTGTGTGTGTGTGTGTGTGTGTGTGTGTGTGTGTGTGTGTGTGTGTGTGTGTGTGTGTGTGTGTGTGTGTGTGTGTGTGTCTTGGCCATACATCAGTTAGTTTTTGCTCGCCGGCACAAGCAATGAATACAACTCAGCATGCAATTCCTCTTTTTAACTCATGGAGGCAGTGTTGTGTAACACATGTTTACCAACTGCTTCAAAATCTCAAAAGGAAGAAGACTGAATGATTGACCAATTCAAATCAATTAAATTTTATTCATATAGTGCCGAATCACAACAAACAGTTACCTCAAGGGACTTTGCATTGTAGGTAAAGACCCTACAATAATTACAGCACTTGGCGAAAGTTGGAAGGAAAAACTCCCTTTTAACAGGAAGAAACCTCCAGCAGAACGGGCCTTATGAGCTTAAAGGAAAAACCAACAGTCAAAACGACCTCCTATGAGCAGCACTTGGCGAAAGTTGGAAGGAAAAACTCCCTTTTAACAGGAAGAAACCTCCAGCAGAACGGGCCTTATGAGCTTAAAGGAAAAGTTTTAAGCCTAATCTTAAAAAAAGAGAGGGTGTCCCTCTCCTGAATCCAAACTGGGAGCTGGTTCCACAGAAGAGGGGCCTGAAAGCTGAAGGCTCTGCCTCCCATTCTACTCTTAAGTATCCTAGGAACCACAAGTAAGCCAGCAGTCTGAGAGCGAAGTGCTCTGTTGGGGTGATACGGTACTATAAGGTCTTTAAGATAAGATGGGGCCTAATTATTCAAGACCTTGTAGGTGAGGAGAAGGATTTTAAATTCTATTCTAGATTTAACAGGAAGCCAATGAAGAGAAGCCAATATGGGAGAAATCTGCTCTCTCTTTCTAGTCCCTGTCAGTACTCTAGCTGCAGCATTTTGGATCAGCTGAAGGCTTTTCGGGGAGCTTTTAGGACAGCCTGATAATAATGAATTACAATAGTCCAGCCTAGAAGTAATAAATGCATGAATTAGGTTTTCAGCATCACTCCGAGAAAGGATGTTTCTAATTTTAGAAATATTGAGCAAATGGGAAAAAAAGTGGTTTAATATGTGCATTGAAGGACATATCCTGGTCAAAAATGACTCCAAGATTTCTCACAGTGTTACTGGAGGCCAAAGTAATGCCATGCAGAGTAAGTATCTGGTTTGACACCATGTTTCTAAGATTTGTGGTGCCGAGAACAAGAATTTCAGTTTTATCTGAATTTAGAAGCAGGAAATTAGAGGTCATCCAGGCCTTAATGTCTTTAAGACATTCCTGCAGTTTAACTAATTGATGTGTGTCATCTGGCTTCATGGATAGAAAAAGCTGAGTATCATCTGCATAACAATGAAAATTTATGCAATGCTTTCTAATCATACTGCCTAAGGGAAGCATGTATAATGTAAATAGAATTGGTCCTACCACAGAACCCTGTGGAACTCCATAATTAAGCTTCATGTGTGGAGAAGACTCCCCATTTACATGAACAAATTGGAGTCTATTAGATAAATATGATTCAAACCACTGCAAACCTGGCTACAGTGCTGAAAAGAAACCTGGGGTTGTTCTTATTTTCTTCAATTAATGATGAATATTAAGATGTCTTAGCTTTACGTGGGCTTTTTTATAGAGCAACAAACTCGTTTTCCAGGCTCAATGAGCATCTTCTAATTTAGTGAGACACCATTCCCTCTCCAGCTTTTGGGTTATCTGCTTTAAGCTGTGCGTTTGTGAATTATACCACGGAGTCAGGCACTTCTGATTTGAGGCTTTCCTTTTCAGAGGAGCCACAGTATCCAAAGTTATACGCAGTGAGGATGTAAAACTATTGACGAGATAATCGACCTCACTGGGAGCAGAGTTTAGGTAGCTGCTCTGCACTGTGTTGGTACATGGCACTGAAGAGCATAACAATGAAGGAATTAGATCCTTAAACTTAATTACAGCACTTTCAGAAAGACTTCTACTGTAATAAAACGTATTCCCCACTGCTGTGTGATCCATTAAAGTAAATGTAAATGTTACTAAGAAATGATCAGACAGGAGGGGGCTTTCAGGGAATACTGTTAAGTCTTCAGTTTCTATGCCATATGTCAGGACAAGATCCAGAGTATGATTAAAGTGGTGGGTGGGCTCCTTTACATTTTGAGAGAAGCCAATTGAATCTAACAGTAGATTAAATGTAGTGTTGAGGCTGTCATTTTCAACATCTACATGGATGTTAAAATCACCCACTATAATGATTTTATCTGAACTGAGCACTAAATCAGATAAAAAGTCTGAGAAATCAGACAGAAACTCTGAGTAGGGACCAGGTGGACGATAGATAATAACAAATAAAACAGGTTTTTGATTTTCCCAATTAGGATGGACAAGACTAAGAGTCAGGCTTTCAAAAGAATGAAAACTTTGTCTGGGTCTTTGATTAATTAATAAGCTGGAATTGAAGATTGCAGCTAATCCTCCTCCTCGACCTGTGCTTCGAGCATTCTGACAGTTACTGTGACTCGGGGGTGTTGATTCATTTAAACTAACATATTCATCCTGCTGTAACCAGGTTTCTGTAAGGCAGAATAAATCAATATATTGATCAATTATTAAATCATTTACTAATAGGGACTTGGAAGAGAGAGACCTAATGTTTAATAATCCACATTTAATTGTTTTATTTTTTGGTGCAGTTGATGAAGCTGTATTATTTATTGTTTTTGAATTTTTATGCTTAAATAGCTTTTTGCTGATTTTAGCTTTGTTTTTTGGTGGTCTGGGAGCAGGCACCGACTCTGTGGGGATGGGGTTTTGGGGGGATGGCAGGAGGAGAGAAGCTGCAGAGAGGCGTGTAAGACTGCAACTCTGCTTCCTGGTCTCAACCCTGGTTAACCCTGGTTTCTAGAAATGAGAGCTGCTCCATCCAAATTGGGATGGATGCCGTCTTTCCTAACAAGACCAGGTTTTCCCCAGAAACTTTGCCAATTAACTATGAAGATAACTGGACACCTCTCAGACAGCCAGTAATTCAAGGAGAACATGCGGCTAAACATGTCGCTGCTGGTCCGACTGGCGAGGGGCCCAGAGAAAATTACAGCATCTGATATTGTTTTTGCAAACCAATCACAGCACATGTAGTGTGATGCTGTGCACCTTGGGTGGGGGTCATAGATGATACACTGTGCTCCCAACTTAGAGACTTTCAGAACCCCTGGCAAGTTTCGACTAGTGAGAAATTTAGGGACTTTTTCCACTGACTTTGGCAACTTTTGGAGACTTTTTGAGATAGCCCGGAAAGCCAAAATTCTCCATGATGCCCTGGTTTGTGTACATACAGTGCTCCCTTTGTACACCCGGACTTCACTTTGGCACTGAGTGGATAGCTTTGCAAACAAAGCTGCAACTTTTCCAGAGACACTTGTCATAAACAGAGCCCTGCACTACACGCTTCCCAGCTCTGCGGGGCGTCATGGTTGGCAGTATGGGTGTGCAAACAAACAGCGATATGTAGCTGTTATTGTTTCTCTCCCTGTTGAGCTCAAAATCCGTGTTGGGGATTTTGCTGCTATCAAAAAGGACATGTTGCCCTTGACCCTCAACTGCAGCTACACCTGCAGCTGGAGCTAACTGAGCTGAACTGAGTGTGACAGCGACACCAGCATCACTCTCTCGCCTTTTTACTGGTGTTGTGCCAAAAAGTGACTGTCTTTAAAGCTGTCTTTAAACTGGTGTAAATGACTTTTTGGCCTATATGCTGTCAAACATATTGCTCATGAATGATATCAGTTCATTTTGAGAAAGAAAGAACTGTCCTGTCACAGGTAAAAGCTCCAATCATGTTTTAGCAAAGTGACTTTTTTTTTTTTTTTTGCCTGTCATGTCTGACACTTTTCGCAATAAGAATGATGATCCGAATACACTGTTGTACCAAACATACTTGCTTTTAGAAGAAGAGCTTTGTAAGTTTTCTATAGGGTACTCTTGTTAATGTTGGTATTGTTATTTTATTTTTTTCATGCCAGGTCTGACAGGCAGGAAGGAAGCAGATAGAGATAGAAAGAGGGAAAAAAAAAGGGGTGAAAACAGAACAAATAATAGGAGAGCGGTAGATACACATACATACATACACATTCACATGCATATATATATACACACATACACACAATCTTGCTGTGGTTTGTAGTAATGTGTGTGTGTGTGCCTCTGTCATGAAACATACTCAATAATGAGAGCAAGAAGCCGCAACCACGCCCTTCAGGATCCAGAGGCAAACAGGGAAAGACCCAGGGGACCCGGGTCATCCACAACCCACCAGGAGCTAAAGTGTCTTTTATGTATTCTTTATTTATCAGGGTAAAAACTCTCATTTTTTCAGAGAGATGTGGCCAAGCGGGCAGCAGAAGTTGCAACAAATGTAACATCATATGAACTATCTATAAAGATATTTGATGTGGCCAAAAAGGGCCGGCTGATTATAATTTAGATACAGTAACACAGTCTTAAAGAAAGTTGCAAAACAGGTCATTTCTTTATTTTCTTTATAAGCCATTCATAAATCCTGTTGACTACAGTCTACTTACCAATATAAGCAGAGACAAAAAATGTCAAAAACACATAAAAACATCAGAAATTTTGGCAAAAGTAAGCTGGATGAGAACAAGTTTCCAGAGATCCAAACATCTGCAATGAAAATGTTCAGGTTGTTTGTCTCCACATGTTTGTGTGCGCACATTTTAAACTTAAATAAGAACCGCTTAAAATCAAGACTAAGTGACTCCCATGTACGTGGCATTTTACACATGTCTACCACTGCTCTGGAGCCAGACCTGACCTGTGTGCCCTTCAGCTGTTTACCCGTTGTACTGTTATCAGAATTACACAGCAGTATTTTACTGTTTCTGCATGTTATAAATTTCTGATGGAAATTCAGAGGTTTATGCTCCACATTGGGTTACTTCATGTTTGTTTCACTTTTTGGAACAAAACTGGCAGCTGTTGAATGTAACTAATAAAGTAACTTGTAATCTATCTTAGTTACTTCTAAAATTAAGTAATCAGTAAAGTAACTAAGTTACTTTTTAAAGGAGTAATCAGTAATGAGATTACTATTTCAAGGTAACTATGCCCTCACTGATTTTAGTTATATGTGTTCCTTTTCTCAAGAGATGACTAGTGTATTTCAAGTAGTCCGTGAAGGAAAATGTAAAAAAAAAAACAACTGCCCCTGGTCTCTCCTATTGTACAGTTGGATGACCAAAGACTCTTGTATTTGGGGCAGTACGATGGTGCAGTGTTTAGCGCTGTTGCAAGGTTTGAGTTCAATTCCAGCATGGCTGAGATCTTTCTGTGTGGAGTTTGCATGTTCTCTCGATGTTTGCGTTGGTTTTCTCCAAAGACATGCAATTAGTGGGATTAGGTTAATTGGTTATTCTAAATTGCCCACTGGTGTGCATGTGAGTGTGAATGGTTGTCTGTCTCTCTGTGTTAGCCCTGCAACAGGCTGGCAACCTGTCCAGGGTGTACCCTGCCTCTCACCCTATGACAGCTCGGATAGTCTGTGACCCTTAACTGGCAGCACCAGACTCAAAAACGCCCCCTGGTTATTACTTGCTCTTAAAAACCCATTTTGTAGCCTATTAACTGGCCACATCCCGTCCGCTGCGTTTTATATGGCAGGCTAGACCCTCTCACTCTGATCGACACCGGTTCGGCCAATCAGTAACACTAGCAAAAATCTTATTTTGTCATCCTGAAAGAGACCCCTCCCCTCAGCACAGAAATGTTTTATTGTGGGATAAAAGTGATCATTCACAACAACTTTGGATCAATTTACCCTGACCTTTCCCTTTAAAGGAACCATTTTTACCTACATCATGACAGAAAAAATCTCCCAACAGACTTACAGAGCAAAAAGAGAAACCCTTCAATTTTTTGATGAATTTGGTACCCATTATACTCATGTATAAACATGCACAGACATTGACTGATAGACTGTTTTCTAGATAGAAAAAAATAGTAAAACCTTACTGTAGTCTATCCCTGCTAAGTCACCATATATTAAAAATCATTTGCTCCCTTTAACATTTCACCATTTTCTCCCACTGTCTGTTTGCTGCCATTTTACCTAGTGGAACAACTGTTCGAGCATGATGAACACAAAGGAGCTATTGTGAGCTCATTAGCAAAATGTGACCTCTTACCTTCTGTCAACTCGGAAAGACTGTAATTATCATAAACACACACTAGGCCCATTAACAAAGATCAGCTTTCACTGGAATACACAGCAATGCATGTGCTTCTTCCTGGACATTACAAAAGCTTTTTCTTTCATCACTGGAACTGGTGGACAAAAGAGAGATGCTAATTTCTGTTTCACACACATTTTCAAAACACTGGTCTTGACAGCTTTTACTTGTAAAATGAGATAGTTACTGTGTCGCAACAAAAGGTGACCAGATTTGGATTGAACTGTGCCTATCCAAAATTACTTGTCGGTCACTTGTCAGTCAAATTGCGTAATAATTTCTGACATTTGTTTACTGTGGTTTGATTTTTATGCTTTAACACTGAGCAAAAGAAAATTAGCATTTTTTCTTATTTATGAATTACAGAAAAAAGACTTTTAATGTTTGATTTAACGAGCACACTTCTCCAGTTCCCATTCACATGCTTTTTAGGCCTAACTTCACGTTATCACAGGGTACAAAATCTGACATATTTGCACATTGCTCAATTAAATTACATAAAACAATATGTGTTTGTCTGCAGAGTTTGCACTGTTCCAGAAGTAAAATAAACAATAAATTGTCATGGTCCTGGGCCGATGGCCCAGTGTTTTTTGTTATCTTTTGTATTTGTCCTCAGTTTGTGATTTCTAGTTCCTTGTGTTTCCATGTGTCAGGTCTGTGTCCTTGTTTCCCTGTTTGACTTCCTATTTTATTTTGATAGTCATTTGGTCTCTGTCTGTCATGTTCAGTTTTGCTTACTTTAGTCGTCTCTGTATGATTATGGTTTCCTGTGTCTCCCAGCTGTTCCCACTCCCCTCGTTATGCTCTGTATTTTAGTTCCGTGTTTTCACTGCCTGTTGTCGCGTCGTTGATGTCTCTGCGTCGTTTACTTCCCGGCTGTTTACCCTCCATGTTCTCCCTGGTTTTCTGGTCTTGCCCGCTGATGTTTGGTTTTGTCTCCTTTTACACCTGGCTTCCCTTGCACTACGTCTAATAAAAGCTGTTTATCATTTACCTCGTCTGCCTTGGGGTCCCCGTCCTGCCCGCTACACAGCTGATCCGTGACATAAATGGTATAACTGGAGTAGCCAATCATCATCATAAACATTTGTCCAGTCTATATTAACAGTAAATCCATCCATCAGTGCCATCAATTCCTAAAATTTTTAAATTGCATTCTTTATTATTCAAATTGAATTCTAGAACATGTGCTTCAACTGGTAGCAGCAAAGTCTGGTAGGTCTGATCTTTACTCAAACATTATTTTTGTTGTATTTTTATTGATTTTTTTTTGTTTGTTTGTTTTTTGTCAAGTACTGATGGATACTTCATTGGGCAGAAGAGTTTAGTCAAGAGAAGAGCTTTTTTTTTTTTTTATTGAAATAGAGCAACCAGGCAATACATGCCCGTTCTGCAGTCAACAATCATCATGGGAAATATCAACTCTCTTGCCTACAAAAGTATAGTATCATGCAGTGTAATGTGTTTTACTGAAACATGGTTGAATCAAAACATCTCTGACTCTAATGTGGATCTACCTGGTTTCACCCTCATATGGTCAGATAGAGATGCTAAACGCAGTGGCAAAAAAAGGTGGGGGTCTGGTTTTGTTTGTGGACTGGAGATGATGTAATCCTGCGCGTGTCCTAATATTGCATTATTGGCGGTTGGTGAGCGGGCATTGCACGTGCTGGGAGAGTTCAGTCATATCACAACAACACTGGTGTGCATTCCACCCAAGGTAACAGCCGGAGTGCTCCACGAAACTGTTGCTAGGATACAGACTAAACATCATTTCAGGAGACTTCATGTTTCTCTCTCCTCCCATCTGACTGGAAGCCATCCTGAACAACTCTGATCACCCACCCAGATATTTATGGAACAAAAAAAAAAAAATCAGTACTGGAAGACTTTACTTTCTCCACTGTAAAAAGGAGAGATAGAGAAAATCATTTATACCCGCAGCCACCCGGCTTTTTAGTTCTGAAACAAATAGCAGATGAGTAGACATTTGAATTTCCCTCTGGGATCAATAAAGTTATTCTTATTACTGTACACAGAGTGACACAGTGTACACACATGCTGAATTTGCAGGAACTTGCAGTACCACCAGGATGTGATATTTAATTTCCAGCCAACTACTTTCTACCATCTATCTGTTGATTTTCAGCTATTTAAATAATACTACATTACTAATATTTTTTAACAACAACAAATAGTTGCACAATAGTTGTATGGAGGTCAAATTTACATAGATCTTAGCCATCTAACTTGTTGGTTGTAAATAAAATATCACACCCTGGTGGTGCAGCAAATTACTGCATTCAGCCTGAGTTTCCATTTCCTTGGAAACACAAAGCAATACATCTGCATAATTTCCTGCGGTGGATAAACGGCTCTGTTACAAGCTTTGCCATGGTACCGGGTTTGAGAGAAGCAAGTGGCAATTGCAGTTCCTCAAATGTCCATTTGAGGCTGGGTTAAGGTGTGGGACAAAGTGATGTTTTTGGCATATATAGCTAATTTACTTCTTCATGACAAATGTATGAGGTCTATAACAGTGATTCAAATGTGTGTAGTGTGTCCAGGTGTTACCATGTACAGACTACCACATTTACACACACACATACCTAAATGCACCCCCCACCCCACCCACCCCCATGTCTTCTGGGGCACAGGTGGGCACAGACAGAAGACGACAGATGTTTAATTAAAATGAGAGCGTGAGAAGGAAGTTGAGTATCTCTGTAAAGCGAACCTAATTAAAACTATACCATACCCATGCCTCTCTTCGAACTCTTTCAAACACTTTAACACAACAAGTTCAGCCCGTTCGTCCACAACAATTAACATTGCCTCATTTGATCTGCTTTTGTATTACTTAGTCCTCCAGGTGCTCTCCGTGTGTGGTGGGTAGTGTTGTAGTCAAGACCACCTAACCCGAGACCGAGACAAGACCAAGACCAGAGGGTATCGAGACCGAGACAAGACCAAGACTTTTAGGGTCCGAGACCAGTCGAGACCAAGACCGAGGGGGGGCGAGACCGAGACAAGACCAAGACCAGTGCCTGACACTACATGACACAATAAAATGTGAAACATGATCAAAATCACTTCTCAAATTGATCTGAAAGATCCGCATTCCCATAAAATTACCCTGATATTAAACACTCACAGCTCAAATAAATATAACCATCTTTATTTAATACTCCTGGGTATTAAATAAAGATCATTTATCACAGAATGTAAAACAATTATTCATAGTTCATCACAATAGTCTTAACTATTCTCTGCCTTTCATAAACTATGCATAAAGTTGTGTTGTTTTTAAACCAACAACCTTTGTAAAAATGGGTGCTTTTTCAAAACCACATAGCTAAATGTGTAAAACTGAAAAAATGGCAAACACTCATCGACAGTAAGAACTAAAGCCTTTAATCTTATACAGATTAAAGCTGCAGGATGTAACTTTTATAAAAAATCTGGTTTTTACATATTTGTTAAAACTGTCACCATGTCAGACAGTATGAGACCGATAATCTGCGAAAAAAATGGAGCTCCTCCACCTCCTCCCTGAACCGCTCCCAGTCAAAAACAACCAATCAGAGCCAGGAGGAGGGTCTTAGCACTGTCAATCACTCCTGGTGTATGCTGCTCAGTGTAGTTGTGTGCGACACTTCAAGATTTGGTATCGATCCTATGCCAAGTAAACACAGGGCCATTATCACCGATACTGATACCAATACTTTTTAATAATTATGAAGAATTTCCATGAAGTTTAACTGGTTTGAGATTTTTTTCCTTTGGATCATTAATTAGTTAAAACCCAGGATAGAATTGGGCAAAGTTTATATGTAAGTAGAAAATACTTTATCAAAATAAAAGTTATTGTTCTGAAACAATAGAATAAAACAATTTTCCCCATACATTGATGTCTGGAATTTTTTTTCATAAATTAAGTGTACAAAATCATCACTCAAGAACAAATGCAAACTTTTTCCAGGTAGATTTTTCAGAAAGTATAATAAAAAAATTTAATAAAAAATGTCCCTTCATTCACTAATTTTCTACAAATTTACATTTAAATTTGATTTAAATGTTTCATAGCAAAATCCTTTTTTTTCCCAAATAAAATATGTTATGCATCACATGACAGTATAACAAAACACTGTGGGGAGGGGAGGAGCAAAGTGCTCTGTGCTGTGACAGGAGCGACACTTAGACAGTCAGCTCGCATCTTTGATGAAACCGCAGCACTGCATACAGGAGAGAAACTGAAGCCAAAGTATCGATCTCATTACACTGATATTGATCAATACCAATACCAACGTTGGCATCCATATTATCAATATTAGGATCAATCTGCCCACCACTAGCTCAATGTACTAATGGCGGAGAAACAACTTACTTACTTCTCTGCTGTTACCATTGGTGGTGGCCATGGTAACTTCCGGGTTCTAGCAAGAAATATTTCTCACCCCAGCACTAATGCTAATGCTAATTAGTAAGCTAATACTAACCACATAAATGCCGCTCCCACTTGTTAATTGAGTGATGGGGCCTAAGACATAACCAGAAAGCAGTAATCAGTTTTTTGGGACGTGTAGTTACATTTCTCGAGGTGCATGTCAGGTTTGCTTCAGAGAGGATTTTCAGTTATACACAAAGGATCAATGCAGAACTCTAAATCAGGCCTTATTAGATCGATAGAATGATCATTTTTGCATATAATCCAGAAAAGTTACATTTATACATCAAGTATTTAATGTGTCCCAGAGTGCCGTTTCCTTCCACCGTGTTTGCAGAAATCACATAAAAAAATACACAACAAAAACATAATCCAGATTCCTCAGCTGCTAATAGCATTTCCTACATTTGAATATCAGCCACCATATTGTGAGCATAAACTATCACGTTTTTAATGCAACAATAGGAAGTGACATCATCTTGCTGGGAACTGTAATATTTTATTCTTGAAGGCCTCTCATAGCTCTACTGGTGCTGAAAACTAATGTTTGACTATGGCTTTCTGAATACAAGTAGGGCTGCAACTATCAATTATTTTAGTAAACAAGTATTCAATTGATTACTCCGTCAATTAATCAAGTAATTGGATAAGAAATAATTTTTCATTTTAACAACTCATCAGCATATTTTAACTTCCGTACTGCAGATGTTTCTCTGTGTGAAACAAACAGGGTGGATGGAGCAGCTACAAAGTTCTCTGTTCTTCATGTTGCTGATCAGGTGGTTGATAAAAACATTTTGACGGATCCCCTCTGTACTGATGGTGGTGGAGGGGGCACCGAACGATTGCTAGTGCTAATGGCAGCCCCCCTTTCCCCAGTACACTGTGGTTATAGATCTGTTCTGGTGGCTACAGCTGACATAAAGAAAAAAATAACAGCTGACATCCTCTGCACAACACGCGCGCACATTCAAACATGCGCACTCACAGCACAGAGAAGTGGGGGCGTGGAAAAACATCTCAGCGATCCACTCGTGTTAAAGGGTCGTTTTTGTTTTTTTTGGAAATGCTCCGCTAACACGGAGACACCTGAGCTGCAGAGCTGAAACCAAACATCAAAGCAACAAATTTGTGTCGAGGATTTTTAATAATCGAATTGCGTTATTCCAAGAATCGTTGCAGCCCTAAAACTTGCATTAAATTTTTAGTTTGTGTATCAAAATACATGAAGGTTGGTATTTACCTTTCATGCTGGGATTTTTTTGTTGAATCGGAAGCCTGAAATTTTCCTTTGATCTTCATTTTCCCTCTTACTTCTCTTCGTGTTCATGTGGTTATTTCGATTTATGCAGCACACGCGTGACCATAGTGAGATCAAACGTACACACTGTGAATGAAACTGTCCGTGCTCTGTGGTAGATTGCAAACTGCGGTGAAATGATACAGGCGTAAGCAGCAATAATAGCAGCGACCTAGCCGGGGCGGAGTCTGTGAGGTGCGCTCCTTTGAGAGGCAGAGGAGCGCAATATTTGTGGGATTTGAATCAGTACGTTTTGCATCCAATAAAAGCAAAGATGTTAACAAATAAATTGGACAGTATTCTGGCAGTTTAGTGATATTTCCACAGCTGTGGTCTTGACTGGTCTTGAAATAAAATCCCGAGTCCGCAAGGTCCGAGTCCATGACAAGACCGAGACCAAATGCGGTCGAGTCCATGACAAGACCGAGACCATCAAAAAGCGGTCTCGAGACCGGTCTTGAGACCAAGACCGATCTCGAGTACTACAACACTAGTGGTGGGCCACCATTTCCCATCAGTTTAGACAAAAGAAGTGAAGACTGTGAATAAACTGAGGGTACACAATTTAACTAAGACAACATGGCTTAACAAATTAAGATAATTAAACTGATAAATCCAAATAACATGTTAGGGAACATTTATTTACATTGAGAAAATATCCTTGTTAAAACTATGATGCTGTATTAATTTGGTCATTTTATATGGAAATATTTTTGTCAATATTTCATTAAAAATGTATTTGCTTTCCAGTATGTACAGAAAAAAATTTTAATTGTACACTAGAATGAAGTAGTTCTACTAGTGGCTGTTAGGATCTAATATTTATGGTTTGCAAAATGGTCAAAAAACACACCAGCAAATTACAGTATTTGCAAAAATAATGTAACGCAAAATCTGTTGCACATGAGGTTTGAACACACTCCTCTGACAACAGGGCTCTTTTCCTTCATCTCCACCATTATTCAATTGAAACATCCCATTTTGCTAAGTTGACGTTGCACATAATTGCATATTGAATATGAGACATATGAGAATCTAAACAAACACTGAGGGCATCCCCCTAAATTCAGGGGCATTATCCTTTGTAGGCTGCGGCCTTCTCGATCCACATAGGCCACGTCCTCCGAAGATCAGAAAGCCCAGAAGTGATCCGCTGTTTAATGGAACAGGATGGTCGTCTGGCCTTCAAATCTGTGTCACCAGCTATTCCCACCCTTATGTCAGTGTAAGGCCTGTCACCTAGCAATCGTGACAGTGCCAAGCTTAGCTAAATAGACCAATTGAGCAGATATTTTAAGTTTGCACATCTACATTCTCACCTGAAAGCACTGAAAAGGTTTATTTTAGGACAGTGTAGACCTAGAAGGATACACCCAACCTTGCCATCATATCTGAGGAAAAGAAGGCCACACTTTGTCGGCCACATTTGGGACAGCCTTTGTTGTCTGTCTGTGACAATCAGCCTTAAAGGATGGCCTTAGAAGGTTGAGTCCCTGAATTGGGACACACCCAGAGCCACAGTAAGTTTCCTTCAAAGCTTTGTTTTAGCACTGTGAGTAATGAGGAAATAAAAACAGACACCAGAAATCCCTCTCTCCATATTAGTTCAAGCAGCAAAAACAAGTATCAGTATGCTGCAAAATCAGTATACTGACATGGCATTAGTTTTAGCTTGGATATTTGACAGATATTCTGTTCCACATGCTAGCAGTGTCTTCTCACTCAGTTTGGCCCAGCGTTGGCAGTAAAAGAGGTCTGTTAGGTCACCTCTGAACCACAGGTCTGTAACTCAGGGACATCACACTTTAAATGACACAAAAGCTGAGTCACCCTTAGTACATGGTTTATTATGCTAAAAGGAAACTATACCACATTGGTGCCGTGCAACAATTTGGCTTGATTGCCCAAGGGCAATTGATTTTACATCATTCAATTGAATTTTAACTATATAACACCCACAAATTAGAAGGTCTGGGTTCGATTCCACCTTGGCCCAGGCCTCTGTGTGGAGTTTGCATGTTCTCCATGTGTCTGCGTGGGTTTTCTCTGGGTACTCCGGTTTCCTCCCACAGTCCAAAGACATGCACGTACCGGGGTTAGGTTAATTGGCCACTTGTGACGCCGAGATGACCATGAGCAGAAAGGCTTTAAATCATTGCAGGCAGACTTTGTTTTCTATACCAAATTTTTTGATTTTATTTCTCAAAGCTCAATATAAACAATTAACTGCATTGCCTTGTGAAGCAGGTGTGCCCTTTCCAGCAACCCCAAGCCAAGTACAGAGGGAGAAAACCACCAAAAGAAAAAACTTCTTGACTGGGCAATTAGCAGCCCCTTTTATACCCAGCTGCTGATGAGCCACACCTTGCTACACAACTTGCAGGAGTATCACATATTTTACCAACAACAATAAAAATACACAAACAGTTAGACAACAACATGTACAATTAAAACCATCACCCAAACAGCTCCATAACACAGTATCTACAATAAAACCAAATACCCCTACAAAACACCTAAAAAAAACCCCTAAAAAATCCCAAGCAACTCCCCCACCCAATTTCCTCCTTGGTCTCTCCCGGAACCTTTAAATAGTGTTCAGACCCCCTGGGGACACATTTGCCTGAACACACCTTGGAAGGACAAAAGAAGAAGAAACAGGTAAGTGACTGCTACACCACAAACCCACTTACGCAACTGTATATCTGCACCCATATTGGCAGTCACTGCATAAGTTAAATACCCACACTTTTCTTAACCACAGGTCAATTATATTCATGCTAACACTAGTTCTTTATTTTACAGAATCTGCCTGCCACACACCGCGTAGCTGCTCATGCCTAAAAGACAGTGCCATACTAATTATTAAAATACTCCATAAAGAATCAAGAAATATTATATAGCTTTGTAATTAATTAATTGAAATTAATTGCATTTTAAACACATTTCAATATTTAACATGAGAAATATTAATTTAAGTTTGGTTGATTAATGAATCAATATACATAAGCTTAAACTTCAAAATTTTATTTTCCCACCAGTCTACTACACAGACCAATGAAGGGTGGAAGTGCTCCTGTGATAAGCAAACTCCTGAAATTAAAGTTAAGCATCATAACTGGATAGTTTTAGTCAACATTAATGTCTCACTTAATATAGTTGGAAATTAATCATTCCCTCAGCTGTATTCCTTTATGTTGAAATGTGTTATGCTTGTTTTAACAGCTTATTTTGAATGAAAGAATTAAAATTAAATGACAAAAAGGAGCAAAAGTTCGTTCTCCATTTAACAGCTGCTTTTCCACAGCTGTGCTTCGCACTCTCGGCTGCTAGGCGACGTGAGCTACCCAGAGGTGAGGGCAGGTGACACTGATATGAAGGCTAGCCGCTCAATTCCGGCCTTTGCAGTCTTCGTGGGCTGGGTCCTTCGAGGGATGCGGCTCCTTAATTTGGACATTGTGCATCGATATAATCTGTATGCTTGGAATTCGTGCACTTAGAAACGTTCCACGGTGCAAAGTGTGATTAAAATGCATTAAAAATTTTAATTCGTTATTTTCCCCGTAATTAATCGAAATTAATGCGTTAAAGTCCCACCCCTAATAAATATTTAAGAGTCCTCATTTTTGAGTGCATGTCAAAAAGTGCTGAGTGCTAATAAAGTGCAAATGTGTCCCCACGTATAATGCCCAAACCATACAAATTAATATAAACAAGTAATGAAAAACGTTACACCACTCTAAATTGCCCACAGGTGTTAATGTGTGTGTGTGTGTGTGTGTGTGTGTGTGTGTGTGTGTGTGTGTGTGTGTGGATGGTTGTCTCTCTCTCTGTGTTGGCCCTGTGACAGGCTGGCGACCTGTTTAGGGTGTACCCTGAGGATGGATGGGATTGTGCAGTGAGGAGTGCTCGGACCTCTACATTGGAGAACCAAAGAGCCACTTCACCAATGCACGGCACAACATAGAAGAGCCACCTTGATGGGACGGGACTCTCTCATACATTGGCATCTAAAGGATAAAAGGGACTCTTTCCAGGATGCCAATGTTCACATTTTGGTCTGGGAAGACAAATGGTTTGGAAGAGGATTTAAAGAAGCATCTCTGTACACTGTGAAAAACCATCACTGCACAGAGGTGGATTACGAAACCAACTTCCCAGGCACCTCATCATCCACTCACATTTCTTCAGGTAACTTCAATAGGTCACTTGATGGGGCAAAGTCCCACATTGGTTTCATCTGAAACCACTGATTGGAATGACCCATGCCTTTTTTTACACCTTGGCGCATGTGATTATGCACATGACCAATAGTGGGTCAATGTCCAACTCCAGGGGACTACGCCCACTGGGGTATAAATAATATACTAAAATGAAGCTTCGAAGGAAACTTGCCATGGCTCTGTGTGGTCTGTGGTTATGAATCCAGCAGACAGAGGACAGTGGGAAATGAGACCCCTTCTGCATTTGACGTTTGGCGTATGGAGCCATAGTGAGAGCTTGGTTCAGTTTGCTGGCAATAAACTGGACTTGTTCCCAGCAGACTGTGAAAAGGCATCCAGAAATTCTGTTCATAGGTTTTATGGCTTTATGGGCAGAATTTCTGGATACATGTAAGGGCAGAGGGAGCCTGGTTTAGTGGTCTCAGGTTCTCACCTCTTCTTTTTGCTGATGTGATTTCACCGAACCACGACGTTCCCCTCCAGCTTGCACTGGAAAGGTTTACTGTTGAGTATGAAGCAACTGGGAGGCTGCATTAAGTTCTCAGTCAGGAAAGGGATGTGCACCTGCTCTGGAGGAATAAGTTGCTGCCCCAGGTGGAGGAGTTCAAGTAGCCTGGGTTCTTGTTCACAAGTGAGGGAAGGAAAAAGTGAGTGGTTGACAGACGGACTGCAGTTATATGTGTGCTGACCGGCATGTCATGGTGAACTCAGTGGGAATGCAGAGATGTTGATTTACAGGTCCATTTTCCATTCTCACCCTCATCATGGCCACAAGCTGTGGATAGTGACCAAACAGATGAGATCGTGGCTGTAAGCAGCAGAAGTCAACTTTATCTGGGGCTCTCAGAGGAAGGCGAGGACATGTTGTTGCTATGAGGTCACAAAAGTAACTTCATTTTCTTTGTCTTGCCTCATATTTGATGTTAATAACAATTATCTTACAGCATGCAGATGATGAGCAAATATGGTTCCCAGTGACATATCACAAAAATCAGCTGCATCACACAGCAGATAATAGCCAGGATATGTTACACTCACAACATATGCCTCATAGCACTGGCATTTAGCTTAATGGCCCTTTACAGTACTTATTTATCACTAGGAGTAAGTAATTAATGCAACTGGTGCTATTTATTAATTATTTTTTCACATCTGTTTCTTTATATAATGTCTTGTTCTAAAAGGTCTGTGAGCTCTGGCACCAACCAGCTTATTTCCATTCCTCAGGTCTCATCTGAGAACAGTTGCTCTGATTACTGACAGCAAAATTGAAATGAGACCCAACTGGAGACCAGAGGTTGCTTAATTTTTCAACCAAAATTGAGATCAGATACTTTTAGCCATAATGTGCTGAAGATTTAAAGCATTTAGGAAATTCGGTTTTGATCGACAGATGGTGGAGTCAAAGTAAATAAGTCACATTATTTATTAACTTTCAGTTATCTGTTTGTGGTGTGTAGCATAGTTAACATCTCCTGAAAAATACAAACCTGCCCTCCCACCATGTTCTACAAAAAAAACTCTGTGTTAAGGATATTACATTTTTAATTTTACTTGTGGATCACTTTAACTTTTTATCTTACTGTACGTTTAAAATATAATTGGAGATCCTCTGTGGCTCCCGGGAGTGTGGGTTGGCGTGGTGGGCCTGTCTGTTTCTCTCTGGGGGGTGGCTTGCCATGGTGGTGGTAGTGGGGGTCGTGTTGGCAGTGTGTGGGCTCCGTTGTTGCATCTGTGGGCAGGGTGGAGGTGATGTGGACGTTGGGGGTGGTGCAGCTGGGGGATGGGAGAGGGTAGACAGATCTTGATGGGTGGGCTTTGTGGCTCTCCCTTTCCCTTTCCCCTTCCCCTATCCTTCCCTTTATCTGGCCCCCCCTCAGCGCTGTGCAGGCCCGTTTGTATAGAGTCATGGTCCTCCCTGTGGGCCTGGTGCTCTGCCCCTGTGCCTGGCTCTCTGTTAAATAGTTTCAACAGATACACACTTTTTTATGTATTTGAGTAAAATTTTGTAAAAACTATAGTGACCAGCTTTTATAATATATAATGGTGATTTTTAAACAAAATGACATTAGCAAATCAAATTAGCCACCAGGGCTTCCTTTTGTCGAAGTTCTGCCGCAATGGCCAAAGCAAAAACTCGGGTGTGGGAGGAGTTTGGTGAGGCTATGGAAAAAGACTTTCGGACGGCATCGAAGCGATTCTGGCAAACCGTCAGGCGACTCAGGAGGGGAAAGCAGTGCTCCACTCACACGGTTTATAGTGTGGGTGGGGTGCTGCTGATTTCAACTGAGGCTATAGTCGGACGGTGGAAAGAGTACTTCGAGATGACTTGAACATTACTGGGGGTGAGGTTACTGAGGTAGTTAAACAACTCCTTGGTGGCAGGGCCCCTCGGGTGGATGAGATTCGCCCTGAGTTCCTGAAGGCTCTGGATGTTGTAGGGCTGTCTTGGTTGACACGCCTCTGCAACATCGCATGGAGATCTGGAGCAGTGCCATTGGATTGGCAGACCGGGGTGGTGGTCCCCATCTTTAAGAAGGGAGACCGAAGGTTGTGCTCCAACTTTCGGGGGATCACACTCCTCAGCCTCCCCGGAAAGGTCTATGCCAGGGTGCTGGAAAGGAGGGTCCATCCGTTAGTCGAACCTCATATTCAGGAGGAACAATGCGGTTTTCGTCCTGGTCACGGAACGCTGGACCAGCTCTTTATCCTCTCAAGGATATTCGAGTGTGCGTGGGAGTTTGCCCAACCAGTCTACATGTGCTTTGTGGACTTGGAGAAGGCATTCGACCGTGTCCCTCGGGGTATCCTTTGGGAGGTTCTGCAGGAGTATGGGGTGTCTGGCCCGTTGTTGCGGGCCATTCAGTCTCTGTACAACCGCAGTGAGAGCTTGGTCCGCATAGCCGGTAATACGTCGGATTCGTTTCCTGTGGGTGTTGGACTCCGTCAGGGCTGCCCTTTATCACCGATGCTGTTCATAATTTTTATGGACAGAATTTCTAGGCGTAGCCAGGTGGCGGAAGGCTTCTTCCTTGGTGGCCTCAGTGTCTCATCTCTGCTCTTTGCAGATGATGCGGTCCTGTTGGCTTCATCAGGGGGTGGCCTCCAGCTCGCAGTGAAACAGTTCGCAGCCGAGTGTGAAGCGGCCGGCATGAGAATCAGCACCTCTAAGTCTGAGGCCATGGTCCTCAGCCAGAAAAGGGTGGAGTGCCCTCTCTGGCTCAGGAACGAGTTCTTGCCCCAAGTGGAGGAGTTTGGGGCTGTTTCTGCAGTGATGCGGACGCTGCACCGGTCTGTCGTGGTGAAGAGGGAGCTTAGTGTAAAAGCGAAGCTCTCGATTTATTGGTCGATCTACGTTCCTACCCTCACCTATGGTCACAAGCTTTGGGTAGTGACCGAAAAAATAAGATCGCGAATACAAGCGGCAGAAATGAGTTTCCTTCGAAGGGTGGCTGGCCTCTCTCTTAGAGATAAAGTGAGGAGTGCGGCCATCCAGGAGGGGCTCAGAGTAGAGCTGCTGCTCCTCCATATTGAAAGGAGCCAGTTGAGGTGGCTCGGGCATCTGATTAGGATGCCTCCTGGCAGCCTCTTGGGTGAGGTGTTCCGGGCATGTCCCACCGGGAGGAGGCCCTGTGCTAGACCCAGGGCATGCTGGAGAGATCATATCTCTCGGCTGGCCTGGGAACGCCTTGGGGTCCCTCCGGATGAGCTGGAGGAGGTGGCTGGGGAGAGGGAAGCCTGGGCTTCTCTGCTTAGGCTCCTGCCCCCGCAACCCGGCCTCAGATAAGCGGAAGAGAATGGGTGGATGGATGGATGGATGATTCTGTTCATTATTTTTATGGACAGAATTTCTAAGCTTCCACTTTGGTGGCCTCAGAATCTCATCTGTTTTTGTGGATGATGTGGTCCAGCTTGCACTGGAGCATTTGCAGCTGAGTCTAAAGTGGCAGGTATGAGAGTTAGCACCTCTAAGTATGAGGCCATGGTCTTCAGCTGGAAAAGTATGGAGTGCCCACTCCGGGTCAGGGACGTGTTGCTGCCCCAAGTGGAGAAGTTTAAGTATTTTGCAGTCTTGTTCACCAGTGAGGGGACACCAGGACAGACCAAAGACACACTGGAGAGATTATATCTCTCGGCTACCCTGGGAACGTCTCGGTGTTCCCCCGAATATGCTTGTCAATGTGGCTGGGGAGAGGGAGGTCTGGTCTGCCCACTTGACTTGGCCTCAGATAAGCAAAGAAAATGGATGGATGGATCAATTTAATTTAATTTAATCCATCCAAGATAAAGCTCTGTTATTTATTTACTTGTTTGCTTGTTTTTTAATAGCTCATCTATTTTGATACTGGTAAGGCTTAAAGTTAGGGGTGTGGCTGCTGTGATGGACAGGCAGATGGTACCACAGGTTACTGTAGCCAGTTATCTGCAAGGCCTCACCTGTGCTAATTTGTGGGTGCCTTTTGGAGCATTTTAATAGAAATGTTTCCGACAAATATCATAGGCTGCTGTGTGGAAACACCTATCCAAGATTTTTGTGCGTCAGTTTTATTAATCTTTTACCTATTAATAATTAGCAGAGGTATGTGTAAAGTGCACCCATACCAATTATTCTTATATTTTGCTAACCAAACTTTGTCATATTAACTGAAGACTTCACCCCATGGTTCCAAAAGAACAACATGATGATGGCACTGAGACTTCAAAATGTGGAATCCAAATCCAATGGGGACATCATGACAGTCTATGTAACTTGCTCATTCCAGTTTTACTATTCTAACACAGATTATCACAAACTGAGAAAATGAACTATAATTAAATTAAAACAAACATGGAACTAGCCAGTATGACAAAAATTTATGTACCATAAATTCATAAGAAACTTAAAATCATTTGCTATAGCAAACCCAGAAATTCACTGACAAGGCCCTTTCTGCATGGTGCAATACTACTGGACAAGTGCAAACAATAGATGTACACAGAAGAAATAGTACTTTAAAATTCTGTTAAATGGTACTTATTACATTTGCAAAATAGCTGGATAATCCAAAAAAAAAAGTTTCAGTAACTTAAAAAGGAGAAAATGCAACAGAAAACCAATCATTTCCTGTAAGTGTAATTTTTATTAGAGGATTAGGTAGTGTAAACTTCATTTATCTTTGATTTGATTATTTGTGTTTATAGAATAAGAATGATCAAGTAAGATACGATTTGATGATTTTGATTGATGATATTTTGCAACACCGAAACTGAGTTATTGAAGGAAATGAGTTTTCATGAAGTTCATGGTATATGTGTACCCTTACCTTATGTACATTTACTTGCCTGAGAAATTTGTCTTCGACTGGAAGATAAACATAACTGATTAAAAATACGGAAGCTTATAATGTTTATTGTCATCAGGAACTTTGTGTTCTCACTGGGCAACAAACCACACTGATGGAGACTACACAATGATAGAAATGGAGACTACACAATGATAGAAATGGAGACGTTGAGGTCACCCTGTTGTTGAAATTCTGTTTTCCACATTTTGTTTTGTATATGATGTAACTAAGATTGATAAGCTGTGTCTATATCAAACTGTAAGCTGAACTAGAAGTGGTCAAAACTTCATGCTATCCCACACGGGGATGAGATGCAGTCCTGGCCCAGATTAATCTGTAAAACTGTTTGAAATGGCTTTATTAAATTTAATAATTGGACGTCTTATTCTGTTTGTGTCATTCCTGTTCAATAAACAAACATGCAGAAACCTAAAAGGCTTAAGCAACACTTAAGTGCCACTGTTTGAGGCGACGGTTTGTCGTGATTTGGCGCTATATAAATAAAATTGAATTGAATTGAACACTTATTTTTTAAATTTCTTCATAAGATATGATTTGATGATTTTGATGATATTTTGCAACACTGAAACTGAGTTTAAATGTTAGTTTATGTTTTTAAAAATCTCCAGGTAGCTCTGCTGTTCTCCTGGAGTGAAGAATTAAAAAAAATGGGTTGTTTCTGTGGAAGTGAAAGCAAGTCTGCTCCTTGCTCTCTCCAAGAAATTACACAGTATATTATCTGCAGCTTTAGCCACTACCCTAAAGGTACTTCATTTCCACATAAACATTACTGGAATGATTTCCTAAGTAGATAAACTGTTGATAGGCCAAGATCTCAACAGTAATTACATCATGTTTTATAGTACATAATCCCTGAGAAAATGATGAGAAGCTAGATGAAAGTGTGCATCAATCAAATGTAACAAACCCAATTATTGTCGTCCCTCCCTTCTTTTCTTCGCTGCTCACAGCCATCACACATCTCCCCATGACTCAATCCTGATACGGCAATTACAGCAGTGGAGAGTCTTTGCTAATAACTACAATCCAATCACTTCACAGTATGCACGGAAGGAAAGAAGACCCGCAATAAATAATGACAACCCACAATTTACTTGATATTGTTATTTTTACACTTGCCTCTTCAATATCAGGATCATAAAAGGCTTTAATATGGTTTGCTTCTTCAAGTTTCCCTCTAGTGCTATGGCACTCACACAGCACAGAGACTGTGCTGTCTCTATGTTCACAACATAAGTGCTGGCATAGGCATAGATTCTGAGGGGACGCAGGGGGCACATTTACAATTCATGCATTTATACCCACAAAAAACAAGCAAACATGAAAGCAGGGGATTTATTTTGCAAAAATGGTGCAACATTCCTCAGCAAAGCAACTATGCCTACAGTAGGGTGGGCATTGGATTTTTTTTTTAACCTCCAAAATATGAATTATAAGTGATGAGCATTCTGTGTTGAATATAATTATATACAACACAGATACAGTGTTGTGACATCAGTCAGCAGCTGCACAGCACCTCCTCTAGTGCCCTGCATATAAAAGCAGGTTAATAAGCATGTAGGAGCCAGAAGCAAAAAAGAGGAAGAGGTCGGAAATTAAGGTAAGTAATAAAATTATGTTGGCCGTCCTTAGCTTCAGCCAGCCTTGATAACATAGCTGATGTACATGATTTCTAAAATGTATTCAACAAAAGAGGTGCATCAAAGTGTCACATATTTTGAAAGTGCTCAAAATCTTGAACATGAGCAGAAATGTTGCTGAAATGTAAGCTTTTGAAACCAAACAACTGATAAATGAAATTATCTTAGAAGTGTACAGGTGCCTCACAAACAGAAATGAGGTTACTTTTCTGAAAAAAAGGCACCGGACACACTCTCTTCTCTCTGCTCCCATCAGGACGGTGTTACCACAGCCTGAGGACTAAGACTGCACTTATTGAAACAGCTGCAATAACATGCCCTCATGTAAATATCAGTGATTAGACTTTTATATTTTTACCATTTATGTATTTATATTTTTATCTTGAGTTAATTACTTATTTTATTTACTATTGGCTGCAAGTACAAAATACATTATAACTGCATATGATAAATAAACCTTATCTTACTCGATCAGTATATTAAAGTACTAAAGAAAATACAAAATGTAAATACTAGTTTGCCTTCTAACAGTCAGTTGAGGAGATTTTTACCCCTCCCATATTTGTGTGCTAATTACAGAGCTGAAGCTGACTGGCTTAGTTTAAAATAATGACTTAAGTGAACTAGCATGATTTTATCCAAATTTCAAGGAAAAAACCTAAACCCCAACTAACTAATCAACATGACATGTCTCTAAAAACAAAATTCAATTCAATTTTATTTATATAGCGCCAAATCACAACAAACAGTTGCCTCAAGGCGCTTTGTATTTTAGGTAAAGACTCTACAATAAAGGGCAGGGCCAATCCACCAATCAGACGGTTGTGATCACCTGCTTCCTACAGTCCGTGTGTCTTGGGCAAGATACTGAACCCCGAGATGCCCCAATGTATCCACTGGAGTGTGAATGCGTGAATGTTAAATAAAAGCCCTTAGTGATAGATACAGATAAGAGCACTGTATGACTGTGTGTGATTGGTGAGGGACACTAGTAGTAGAAAGCACTTTGAGTGCTTGAAATTGAGTAGAAAGGCACTATATAAGTACCAGTGTATTTACCATTGTAGGTGGTGCTCATTGTCAAATTTACTTATTAAAAATAAAAAATAACCAGTGCCAGTTTATATCAGCAGTAACTCCAGAAATAATTTAATGACAGAGCTTACTACAAACGAGCTGTTATTGGGCTTGTGTCTCTATAGTCTTTGTCCTGCTAAAACGTGGTTACAAAGTACTTTTAAGATGTATTTGTATCTTTTTCTCCTGCTGTGCAAATATTTAAAATAGACTAACCTGGCTTTAGAACTACAGACTGGTATTTCTGTATTGCAGCAGCTCCAACACTGTCAGCACTTGAAAAAGTCATGTAGTTTCTGCTAAATGCCACTCATGTCACATCAATAGTGAAATTAATAGTTCAATCTGATCAGCTTTGAGTATTTTCAGCAATCAGTTCTTAAAAGATATGTCAAGTTTAATGCTTCTGTTGTGGTTTCAGTATGTCAGACAGTCATTTAATTAAGATTTAGGTAAGTACTGAAGCAGAGATGAATCTGAAATTAAGTTAATAGAAATATACAGATCAGAAGTATTTTAAGTGTACCTTTAAATATTCTTCCTGATCTCCTTTCTTTTGTCACCATTTGAAATATAGACAAAAACACAATGTGTCTGATTAATTGTGTGAAGGGTGGCAGAGCTTTAAAACATGAAATCTTATTGGACAATCAATCAGTCAATTTTCTGAAAGTGCTCTAAAAAGAAAGGAGAGCTAAAGCAAAGCACTGAAGGATTTTTCAAAAGGAAGAGCTTAAAAATAATCACATCTTTTAAAAGAACCATTGTGTCTGAGAGCTGTTCTTCTATAATTGGTCACACACAAAGCACCATTTCAATTTGATTTGGCTATAAAGAGACATTTCAAGCAGCAATATTTAATTTGCACATTGCTGGCCCAAAAATGGCAGCAAGATGCAACTGAATTTTTGTAGATTTCATTAGACTGCAGTAATGTCGGACACTGACAGTGAACTGAACAGAGCAGTCTGATGTTTACCAACTGGGACAGTGTTCCACTTTATTTACTGCCAGTCCACAATTCACACTAAAAGCACACCTGTAAATGATGCTTGAAGGCACGGCAAACTTTCTGTTTCTTTATAATAGTTATGCTTATGTATGTACTGCTCATTGACGAACAGAGATGTCTGTGAAGAGACAACCTTTGTGTAACCTCTCTAAACGTTATGTGCTTTATTTGTAGAAGTGTGAAGGCAAAAGTTAACCACAGTCCTAATGTCACTCTCTGAAATGTATCTGAGTTTCATATTTGTGTACCTTGTTATTGAGAATTGATAAAAGACATTAAGAGTATGTCGGATTTTGATCCTCTTCTCTTGTCTGGTTTCATTATTTGTCTGCATGCACCAAGGCAGAAGCTTACAGACGTCTAAGTGTTTCAGTTACTTTCTTGTTCTCCGACACTCTTCCTGTACCATGTGCTTTCTGTGTGTAAAAATATGGAGCTTAGAGAGTCCTCAGTAGAGCACTTATGATTGCCCAGGCAAACTGTGACTGTCTCTCTTCTTGCAAGAATAAACCCTTTTTTAATTTTTTTTTTAGACCAGACTGATCATGTGCACTTGGTCTTTAGATAATTTTAGAATTTATCTAACACTTTCAATATCTCAAAAATACTTGTCATGCTCCACAATTGCTGTCATGTTGAAGTGGGAATGAACAAACTCTAAAGCTGGTCCAACAAAAAGGTAACTAGCTGACAAGATTCTTTCACTTGAAGAAATCTGTTATGAGGATTCTATGAAAACTAGAAGCGTTCCTTAATGTGACTTAATATTTGGGTTCAAGCTATGATTAACCTGATGTCCACAAGGGAAAAAACGAACCCTCTACTGTCTGTATGCTTGATTTGCACCCTTATCCATCAGCTACAGAGCAGACCACACATGGTAGCTTCAGTAATGCCAATCAGCCACAACAATCAATCCCTCAATCCCTAATCAATTGAATTCAGTTCAATTTTTAATAGAGATTAATACTGATTAAATGCAGTGTGATGCATAAGCAGAGAGTGAAAAGAGGTGAATGAAGGAGAAACACTCAGTGCCTCATGGGAACCCCCAGCAGCCTAGGCCTATTTCAGGATGACTAAGACAGGATGCAGGGTCACCTGATCCAGCCCTAACTATAAGCTTTATCATTTTTGGTGTTGTGGCGTACTGAGAGCATAACAACACATGTTATGGTCATCCACTGCATCCAGTCCTCCCTTCCAGCTGTCTTGACTTTGTCTTGGTGTTTGGGAATCCTAAATAAGAATGTGAGGCTGATGCTGCACTGTCCCTCATTATAATCTTGCACAAGTCATGGCTTCCAAAATATCATACAGCCAAAGCTCTGTGGTGATGGGCGAGTTGGGAAGCAGCAGGTGTGGATGCACTGGAAGCTGTAGTCACAAACCTGTGCATAGTGGAGTCTGGTCGACCCCTGTGTGACTGAGCAGACCTATTTAGGATTCACTCTGCTTGCCTCCATGGAGGAAGGGGCTAGAAAAGGTGCCCTAAACATAGCCTCCTTCAATATACCCTGGCCAGCAAACTGCAGTTGGTGGGGAGCCCACTTCAGTGGTCGAAATATAAAGAAAAATAAAGTCAAAGTGGAAGGTCTGCACATTACTAGACAATACAAAGGCAGACAGACCAAAAAGAACTGCACTGGTTGCCAAAGAACTTAACTGCCACAACATGGACATTGCAGCACTCAGTGAGACACATCTACCAGACAAGGGCCAGCTTACAGAATGTGGTGGGGAATACACATTCTCCTGGAGCGGTTGCAGCAGTTCTGAACATGGAGCAACAGGTGTTGGTTTTGCCATTAGGTCCAGGCTGGTTCAACAACTTTCTCAGCTTCCCAAAGGCATCAATGATCACCCGATGAAGCTCCAGCTCTCACTTGGAAACAATAACAATAATAAGGCCAAGGCTGTGTATAAGAGGAGGATTGAGGACTGTTTCCAGAGCCACGACTTCAGGCAGGTGTGGCAAGGGGTTCGGCATATTTTGAACTACAAACCCAGCCTGTTAGTTGATCAGAGTAACATCAATCTGGCAGAGGAGCTGAACAGCTTCTTTGCATGCTTTGAGGTACAGCAACCAGAGACAGCCATCCAACATCCATCAGCAGGCAGCAGCAGCATCCTCAGGCTGCAAGAGCAAGAGGTGAGGCGTATGCTGGAAACTGTGAACCCCAGGAAAGCTCTGGGGCCCGATGGTGTCTCTGGACGGATACTGAAGGTCTGTGCGGCTCAGCTGGCTGGTATTTTTACCAGCATTTTTAACCAGTCCCTGAGCCAGGCTGCTGTCCCTTCCTGCCTGAAGTCCTCCATTATCGTCCCCATCCCCAAGAAGAACACTATCAGAGGTTTGAATGACTACAGGCCAGTAGCACTCACACCAATTGTTATGAAGTGCTTTGAAAAGCTTGTCCGGGCTCACGTCATCTCCAGTCTCTCCCCCAGACTAGACCCCCACCAGTTTGCCTACAGAGCCAACCGGTCCACAGAGGACGCCATTGCCACGGCCCTCCACTCTGCCTTCTCTCACCTGGAGCAGGGGGGGAACTACGCTCGGCTGCTCTTTGTGGACTTCAGCTCGGCGTTTAACACCATCCTTCCTGGAAGACTGGTGACTAAACTGTCAGATCTGGGGATACCATGCTCCACCTGTCTTTGGATCAAGGACTTCCTGACAGACCGTTCCCAGAGGGTAAGAGTAGGTCCCCACCTCTCTTCAGCCATCAGCCTCAGCACCGGCTCTCCACAGGGCTGTGTGCTGAGTCCCCTACTCTTCACCCTCTACACACATGACTGCACCTCCATACATGCCAGTAACTGCATCATTAAGTTTGCGGATGACACCACTGTGGTGGGGCTCATATCAGGCGGGGATGAGTCAGCATACCGGGACGAGGTGCAGCGGCTGTCAAGGTGGTGCAGTGAGAATAACTTGATCCTGAACACCACTAAGACAAAGGAGATGGTAGTAGACTTTAGGAGGACAACACATGTCATTCAACCTCTGTTCATCGAGGGGGATGAAGTGGAGCTGGTTTCAGATTTTAGGTTCCTGGGAGTACATCTGCAGGATGATTTGACCTGGAGTATCAATACGACCAGCATTGTCAGGAAGGCCCAACAGAGACTGCATTTCCTGAGGGTTCTTAGGAGCAACTATCTGACCCAGAATCTGCTGGTGTCCTTCTACCGTTGCTCTGTAGAGAGCATCCTGACCTACTGTCTGTGCGTGTGGTTCAACAGCTGCACAGCAGCAGACAGGAAAACACTCCAGCGAATCATCAACACGGCTCAAAAGATCATAGGCTGTCCCCTGCCCTCCCTCCAGGAACTGTTCAATGCCCGCTGCCAGAGGAGGGCACAGAACATCCTCCAGGACCCCTCACACCCTGGACACTCCTTGTTTCAGCTACTGCCATCAGGCAGACGTTTCAGGACAATGAAGGCCAGAACAAACAGACTGAGGAACAGCTTTTATGCCAGGGCTATCATTGAACTGAACTCTGTGTGGTTTGGACAGTGATGTGGGGTGGTAGTGCTGACTGTGTGCGTGCGTTGGTGTGTGTATCGGGGCTAGATTCGTCTGTTAATTTACTATTGTGCACTGTATTTTAGTAATCATTTTTATCACTCATATTTTTATTATTTTATTATTTATTGTCTGAGGCACCTAGAAAGGAATGCATTTTAAATTTCGTTGTGCAACTTCTGTGTACAATGACAATAAAGATTCTGATTCTGATTCTAACAGTGTCGCGCTCCTCAGTGTGTATGTCCCAACGATGACCCACCCAGATGACATAAATGTTAAATGGACTAGTTCTTATATAGCGCTTTTCTACTCAGTCAGAGCACTCAAAGCGCTTACACAACATGTTTACATTCACCCATGCACTCTCATTCATACAAGCACTTCCATGTTTACTAAGCTAAGTGCTTTTTAATTAGCTAACATTCACACACATTCATACTCCGACAGGACGGTCGGAGAGCAACTTGGGGTTAAGTATCTTGCCCAAGGATACATTGGCATGTAACCTGGAGTAGCCAGGAATCGAACCGCTGACCTTCCGATCAATAGGTGACCTGCTCTACCTACTGAGCTACAGCCACCCCAAAGGACAGGTTGTACACAAAAATTGATGCTGTCATTGTATCAGTCCTGCAGTCTGAAAAAAGTATTGTTCTTGGAGACGTCAAAGTCAGAGTGTGGACAAACCATCAGACTTGGGAAAGGATCATCGGAACCCATGGCATTGGCAAATGCAACAGTAATGGTCTCCTGCTCCTCAAGAATTGATGCACATAAACTTGTCATTACAAACACCTTGTTTCGCATCCCCACACATAACAAAACAACCTGGATGAATCCACTTTCCAAGTGCTGGCATCACATAAACTATGTCATCACCAGGAAGAGAGATGTGCAAGGACGTAAGGTGACGAAGGCCATATGGACTGACCGCATCATTGTGGTCAAGTTTAAACTGTGTATCCTGCCTGCAAAATGACCCCAAGGCCACAAGACTGCCAAGAGACTGAAAATTGCCAATGTTTAAGAAAAAACACCCAACACAAAACTGGGAGATGCAAGACATGTGGTTCAGCAATAAGGTTTATGAAATCCAGGGCTTTTCAGTCAGACATAACACCAAATGCTTCTATAATAATTGAAGTCTGTGTATGGGCCCCAGTCCTCTGGATTCTTCCCCCGTCTCAGTGCAGATGGGATGAAGCTGCTAACAGAGAAGAGAATGATTCTGGAGAGACTTTGACCAGGTCCTTAACAGCCCAGCTTTAATCAACAATGAGGCTATTGATCACCTACGTTAGGTGGAAATCAATAAGAACCTTGCCAACATTCCCACACAGAAGGAAATCAGAAAGGCAATCAAGCAACTCTCCTGTGACAAAGCACCAAGAGCCTCTATGTTCTCCATCATGGTCTTCTCTCTCATGTTAACTGACACCTTTCATGATTGTCAGGATGGTATACGCATCAGATACAGGACTGATGGTGGACTATTCAACCTCAGGTGCTTGCGGGCTGTTACAAACGTGACAGAGACTATAATCAGAGACCTAATATTCCCTGATGACTGTGCTGTCAATGTCAACTCAGAGCAGATGATGCAGCACAAACTGGAGTGCTTCTCTTGTGAGACCTGGACTGTTTACAGTAACCATGCCAAACAGCTCAACTATTTTCATATGAGCTGTGTTTGCAGACTTCTCAACATCAGATGGCAGGACGAAATGCCAGACACAAAGGTCAAGGTCCTGGCCCAGGCCGGCATCCCTAGTGTCCGTGCTCTATTCCAAAAAGCCCAGGTCAGATGGGTTGGCTATGTCATCAGAATGGCAGATAAATTACTTACAAAACAGCTGCTGTATGGGAATCTGAGCCAGGGTGGGTGCACAGCAGGAGGACAAAAGTCTTTTGACTGCCTCAAAGTGTCCCTCAAGAGCATGGACATCAATCTCAGCTCCTGGGAATCACTGACTCTAGATCCTTCACACTGGTGGAACAAACTCCCCACAGGAGCCATATTATCAGAGACCAGACGTACAGCAGGAGTGCAGAGAAAATGCACTGCATGCAAGGCTCGAGCCATATCCACTCAACCTACAGCACCCACCATCACATGCGTCATTTGTAGGAGAGCCTTAAAGGCCTAGATTGGTCTTATGATCCACCTCCAGACCCAGAGTCACACACCAACCACTCAAGATTGAAGTTATGGTCATCTTCAACACCAAATGATGAAGATCATCTGAGGAGAGGGATTTTAAATTTGATTCTGAATTTAACAGGGAGCCAATGAAGAGAAGATAGTATGGGAGAAATCTGCTCCCTCTTCATAGTCTCTGTCAGTATGCTCGCTGCAGCATTTTGGATCAACTGAAGGCTTTTCAGGGAGCTTTCAGAACAACCTGATAGTAATGAATTACAATAGTCCAGATTAGATGTAATAAATGCATGAACTTGTTTTTCAACACCATTAAGACAGGATGTTTCTCATTTTAGAAATATTGCACAAATGCAAGAAAGTAGTCCTACATATTTGATTAATATGCAGATTGAAGGACACATCCTAGTCAAACTAATTCCAAGATTTCTCACAGTGTCACTGGAGGCCAAGGTAATGCCCTCTAGTGTGGGATTTGTAGGGCTGAGTACAATAGCTTCAGTTTTACCTGAATTTAGAAGCAGGAAATTAGAGGTCATGTAAGTTTTAAGAAACTCCTGCAGTTTAACTAATGAATTTGTGGCATGGATAGATAAAGCTGGGTATCATCTGCATAGCACTGAAAATGTACACTATGCCTTCTTATAATACTGCTTAAGGGAAGCATGTATAATGCAAATAGTTAGCAAATCCACAAAGACACAATGAGTGAATACTATGAATATAATTTACAGGTGATTCAGCAGAGAGTTTGCTTTGGATTAAGCATGTGAAGACTGTACTATGAAATAAATCATTATCTAAAGGTTTTGTAATTAAACAAACTACACAAAACAACACTATGTATTGGATCAGGAAGTGATAGAATACCGCAGTGAAAGGAAACACCACTGAGACATTTCCAGATGGCCAGCATGACAAGGACCAAAAATGGCTCAAGGATCATTAACAAACAGCCTGACCTGGCACTCAACTGTCCTTCAAATGACTTGGATGCCAGTCTGTTATTTATGCACCTGAATAAACCAGATCTATTGACCTCTTTTCTGTTACCATTTTCCACCAACTCAGCTTGGTTCTCACAGACGTCTCTTCTTGCCACAATGTTTTTGTGTATTACAGCATTTCTGTTATTTGAATTTAGATTAGATTAGAAATCCAAACTACACTAACAATAAAAGTGAAATAATAATTAATCTAAAAGTAGAATGTTCTTATTTCTTATTCTTATTTATTCAAAAACAAAACGTTTGGCCTTTTGAGCCCCTGTGCTTTCAGTGCCTTGGGGCAATTGCATACATTGACCAGAACCTTCATACTAGAGATCCCAATGTCAGTGAACAAAATACAGCCAGTATTTTATTTGACCAAACTGGAAAGAATCAAAGGAATGGTATTAAGTAATGATATATTAAGAAGACTATGCAATGCTGTTTAAAAGAGCCACAAAAATGGACAGTAGACCTCTGCGCTACACAATTCACCCACAGGGAATGTCACTTTTTAAGAAAAATATATATATTTTTTTGGTTTTGATAGAAACTAACATGATATAATCCAGTTGTGAACAAAATGTAAAGTCTGTTTAAGATCTGAAAGAAAAATTGTCATACCAATATTGTGGAGACAATCAGAGATCGATTGGACAAGGAATCAGAGACATTGGTTGTCTTCCCTTTCTGGTTGTCTGTCATGTTCAAGCCGCTTGGAGGGTCCCAGGTACCAATCTGTAAAACAAATATTTAATTTTTCTTGTTATGGTTCCAGAACAGGCAGATAGAGCACATGTAAAGTCCAGTTATACAGACACACAAAAACAGAATGGACATTGCATGAATAATGTTGGGTTTAGCTACATCACATATTGATATTTATTTAAAAACTATTCGGCTTTCCTCTATGTTATGGTCCCTGGGTCGATTTCTTGTGGTTCTAAGATGGGATCATATTCCTTGTTTCTGTTAATGGTGTTTTGTGTTTCCTTGTGTTTATGAGTTTTATTATTTTGACTCCTGGTGTTGGTTTCCTGTTTTATTAATTGTGCCACTACTCTTAGTTATTTATGTCTTCAGGTTTAATAGTTTGTCTTTGCATTTCCATCCTGTTCCCTCAGTCTTGTCTTTGTCTTGCCTCCATGTTAATATTTCCTATTTTATTTTGGTAATCAATTTTCCATGTGCTTGGTGTTCAGTTTTATTTTCCCCAGTCGTTTTTCCCCACTCAGTTTCAGGTGCCCCACCAGGCCCTCCAGGTGTTTCCTTTCTGCCCTAATCATCTTTCTGTTGCTGTCTTCCCCTTTGTCTGAGCATCTGGTTCTGCTCGCGGGTCTGTTCCCCTTCCTGTTCCCTTAGCCTGTATCTCCTAGTGTATGTTTTTGTAGTTCATGGTTTCCAATGTTCCTTTTTTAGACTTTTGTTTACCCTTGGATTCTGCAAAAAGCCTTGCAATGAACAGCTCGCTTTAAGTTCACCTCTGCCCACCTCCACACGTCTGCATTTGGGTCCATTGTGCAACATTCAGTACATGCTAACTTTTCTGTGTAGCCCAAGCTGGAACTACCACAGCTCCAGTTTTCAGTGGAGATGGCTGAGCACTCTGCACCCACCCCAGATCCTAGGATAAGGTTAGCCAGGTCCCAGCCTGCCACTGTACCCGTCTCTGTTCTTAGGATGAGACCGGCTAAGCCCACGCCCTTAAAATCTGCTGCCGGGGTGCCTGCCACCGGAGACCTCAACAGGCCCTGCTGTGCAGCCTGAGCTTCCTGGTTACAGCCAACAGTAACTGCTGAATTATAAATAAAGGCAACTCACCCAAAGCTCTGTATATTTACCTCCGCCAAGGAGGTTATGTTTTCGGTTGCGTTGTTTGTTTGTCTGTTTGTCTGTCTGTTTGTCAGCAGAATTACTCCAAAAGTTATGAACGGATGTCACTGAAATTTTGTGGAGCGGTTGGAAATGACAAGAGGAAGAAGTGATTAAATTTTGGTGGCGATCCAAATCACGATCTGGATCCAGGAATTTTTTTTAAGGATTCTTCAGTATTGCGGGATACAGGCAGAGCCTTCCCCTTTAAGAGACACCACCCACTTTTCTCTGCCCCGTGTGTGTGTATGCGGGCTAGCGTGGGAGACGAGCGCGAGGGAAAAAGTGTGTTCGGTGGCGGTGGAAAAAGGAATAAAAGTTCTGTTGCTAAAATCCTTCGACTTGCTGCATTTTTTTTTTTTTTTAATTTTTAAAAAATTTAAAAGAAATTCTGAGTGTGCCTGTGATGGTGGGGAGACCTTCAGTTAAAAGCTGTCTGTCAGACCATGGCAGAAAGCTACATGCACCACACAGCAGGTGCTCATTACCCCCCAAGTGGAGTAGTGCGGTAGGCGCTGCTGCGCGATTGCTATGGGGGGTTGGGGTGGGGGTGGGAGGGCGCCGGCAGGGATGCTCGCCCAGGGCGCCAAACAGGCTAGGACCGCCACTGGCCCTGAGCCTTCAGACTACAATGTTGGTAGACCCAGAACCTGCAAAGCACTGAGGGGTCCTGTCCCCTTCATCGCCACAGCCAGCCTCCATAGGGGTGCCGTCTCTTTCATAGTCAGCACCCAGAGGTGCCGCATTGCTGCGCCAACCTGCTGGAGATCACCCTCCGGTCTTCAGAGGGTTTTCTTCCTTTCTGTCACCGCCACCCTACATTGAAGTCTCTTAGGCCACCTCCATTATCTCCAGAGGGTCTCCATCACTGGCCTCCTGGCCAGCCCCCCAAAAGGCTTCACTGCCAGCTTCCTCTTCTGTGTCCTGGGGAGTTCCATCTCCTCAGCCAGCAGCAGCCCCCTATCAAGTCACTGCAGCTGCTCTCTCTTTGCCACTGGCATCCCGACCAACCCCAAGTTGCTTCATCCCTGCAACTGGCCTCTATCCCTAGACCTTGCCCTGGCCTCCTGAATTGCCACACCTCATCTGCCTAGCCCCTTGGCCAAGGCAACCCCCTGGATGATTTTCCTTTTGCTTAGGCTCTCCTCTTATGTACCTTTGGATTCTGCAAACAGCTTATAATAAATGGCTCACTTTAAGTTCACCTCTGCCTACCTCCACCTCCTGTCTGCATTTGGCTCCTCTATGCAACATTTAGCCTGCATTTTCTGCAGACTTTGACACTTTTGGCCCATCTTAAATTTTCAGTATTTTTCATTAAAGACGGTGAAGTACAATTTCCTAACAATTTCTCCTTGAAATCTGATCTGCTACCTCTGATAATGTTACTATTTTGGAGCTAGTATGATTGCCATGGGGATTTTCTTCAGCAGAAAAATGCCTAGAATGACATTTATACAAGGAGCCATACACAACCTGAACTTTTACACTTTTAACCTTTTATATTGCCACATTAGAGAAATGCATTCAATGTGACTGTAACATCTGCTCCAGCAGAAAAGGAGCAGCACATTTTTATGTTCTGTGAAATGTCTTTACAGACAATAAGATACTTGAGTTGTACTACTACCAACAAACACATAACTGAAAAACATAGACATATCTTCAAGCTTTCCCCCTCTCAGCACTATCAGGGGACACTCTTCTAGAGTCCCACAGGGAACAATGTTAGAGATGATCCTGATCAGCCCTGTGGCCTTTTGGAGGGTTGATGGAGGACAACACTGAAGAGGGCTAAAAGGGGGAGGGGTTAGGAAAAATCCTGAAGAAACAAGGAGGAAGAAGATGGCACAGCTATCAGATTATGCCTCAAGGCTTCTCGTGTTCTCTCATTTCTCCCTCAGGTCTACAGCCCCAGCCTCACCACAGCACCCCCAACACTCCACCAACCTGTCTGCCCTGAGCATCACTAAAAGAGACCACAAATACTCCAGCCACACACTCCTAAGGGCACTTCTGATACCCTGTGTGAGCGCCTGAGATGGGCTTTGTAATTGCAAATCAACTCTTTAATTCAAGCTTCATGAAACTAGAGGGCTTCTGAAGGGGTTTTATTAATGGGGTAAATTATTCATGGAGGCACAGACACACACAGCACACAAACCAGAGGTCAGGAGCTGCTGAGAGGCAAGCACCATTGAGGATGCTGAAATGTGAAGTGTCTGCAGTTGCATGCAAGAATATTATTTGTATCAGCAGTGTTAGTGGGTTCTCTTCCCACTGATAATCTCATGAATCTTAAATTGAGTGCTGAACACTGGAGAGATGCCCCTGAGGAAAAAAATAGATGTGCTTATTCATATAAGTGCACAAACATGGCTGACATGTGTACACCATGACACAAATAGACAGACTTGAAATTGTAAAGTCTGAGGCTTAGGTGTTATTTCTTTTTTTAATCAGTATGCTAGATATGTTAAATATTAAGGAACAGTGACAAGGAAAACAAACAGGATAGTCTGGACAATTCAACTACAACTATGCTATACTGGAAATTTTGCTTGCCAGTCATGTGATTTGGTTTTGACTGCTAATTTTAAAATGTCTAAATGATTACTACTAATCCTATCCAGTAGTTAACTGAACAAAGAGGAGGAAAAATTTAAGCCACCAGTAATGCTTTCAGTGTATTGTATTAGTCACATATTTATATTGTATCTTTATTTGATGTACTATTACATATGCAATTATTAAAATTGGTCTTCAGTGTGCATATGTAAACTGTATTTCTATTGCACCTAACCAAATGCAAAATGAGTGTCATTTCCTATTAATTTTTTTCTTCATTTAAATTTGACATTTGATCCGTCCCAGTGGCTCGGTGAACTGCAGTGTATACTACCAAGAGAAAGTCCTGAATTTCAATCAGAACCTTTGTCAACGGTCACCCCCTCTCAATCATACTCCAGCAAGAATGTTGATTTTTGTTCTCATATTTGCAGTCAGTACTAGGCTTATTATGCTGCATATGTTTGGACTGATGGGGGAACAGGTGTCAAAAAGTTTGAAAGATAGATTGTTTTGGATATTCTTCATGCCTGTGAAGCTGTGGACTTGGATACAGTCAGGGTATTGGCTATGGTTTCAGAAAATGTTGTTCATTTTCAGGTCAAGTTCAGGTTTAACCTTTAGAAATGATTAGAATGTGTTCTAGTCATGATTATATTGTAGCTTCATCTGGCCTTTTGCAGTTTTACTAGGCTATGATTTTTGTATCTTGAAGTACTTGTACAACCAAATAGCGGCCAGAACTGTGGCTCACAGCAAGAAGGTCCCGAGTTCAAATCCAGCATCGGGCAGGGACCTTTCTGTGTAGAGCTTGCATGTTCTCTCTGTGTCTGTGTGGGTTCACAGGTCCCAGCCTCCCCTGTGACACTGAATTGGATAAGCGGAAGAAAAGGATGGATAACCACCAAATAGATAACAAGGATAAGTCTAGGACCGCAGGCAGGCTGCTAACCAAGGAACGTATAAGTGTAAGCTTCATTATTATTATTATTATTATTATTATTTAATGAGGTTAATGAGGTTTGATGTTTCGAACTGTACTTGCTAGATTGCCAACTAATATTATGGTAATGGCTTCTGACAGTGGACTCATTTCTGTTCTTGTCCTGTTGGACCTCAGTGCAGCTTTGATACTGTTGACCATAACATTTTATTACAGATATTAGAGCATACTATAGGTATTAAATGTACTGCGCTGCAGTGGTTTGAATCATATTTATGTAATAGACTCGAATTTGTTCATGTAAATGGGAAGGCTGGGAAGTCTTCTTCAGACACTAAGGTTAATTATGGAGTTCCACAGGATTCTGTGTTAAGACCAATTTTATTTACACTATACATGCTTCCCTTAAGCAGTATTATTAGAAAGCACTGCATCAATTTTCATTGTTATGCAGTTACCCAGCTTTAAATATCCATGAAGCCAGATGACACACATCAATTAGTTAAACTGCAGGAATGTCTTACTTTGGCCTCCAGTAACACTGTGAGAAATCTTGGAGTCATTTTTGACCAGGATATGTCCTTCAATGCA
This sequence comes from Archocentrus centrarchus, assembly GCF_007364275.1. Lineage (NCBI taxonomy): Eukaryota > Metazoa > Chordata > Actinopteri > Cichliformes > Cichlidae > Archocentrus > Archocentrus centrarchus. The sequence goes on along the minus strand of NW_022060266.1, from coordinate 2,535,393 downwards.
CATATTAAACAAATATGTAGGACCATTTTTTTTGCCTTTGCACAATATTTCTAAAATTAGAAACATCCTGTCTCAGAGTGATGCTGATAAGCTAATTCATGCATTTATTACTTCTAGGCTGGACTATTGTAATTCATTATTATCATTATTAATCTCATTATTATTTGGTCTATACAGACATTACTAATGTTCATATTGATCATTTATGTTCCCTGCTACATGGTCATTTTCCTTTTTTTTTTTTTTTTAATTTTATCTCATCATCCTATTGCCACATGTATACTCATATGAGGTGGACTCATGAGCACACAAACACATAAACATTGAAGACACACAACCTTCTCAAGCCCCTCCTCCTTCAGACTGATTACATCAAGGTCAAAGTCTGTTCTCAGGCCATTGGTCCGGTTGAAAGTAATTCGCCCTGTCAGACCATCCCAGTGAGCCTAAAGAGAGAGGAAGGCAAAGAGACAGAAAATATCAAAGATGTTCAACCAACAGTATAAAGTCTGCTTTTTCACTTTCAAATATATTCTTGATGTTGGAGTTGCAGACTGAAAGTGAAAACAGAGAGTTCTAGTTCTCCCTTTTCCACAAAGCCTTTCTGTTTGTAGACTCTTCTCTGGCATCAAGGTGCCTACACAGACTTTGCGACTGCATTTGTAACAGTGGGGAGGCAATTACCCAATCTTTACAGATGTTTAGGGTTGTGATAGAATACAATGTAGCATGAAAGTGGTTCAGAGCAGGGAAGGGTTTTGCTCAGGCAGAGCAAATCATCACAGTACTACGCTGACTGGAAGTCAGGGACTTCAGGGCCTATCTTTAGTAAGATGAGTGGGAGTCACAGATCTGGAAGTTACTCACTCAGCTGCTCAAAAGCATTTGTCATACTGCTTTGATTCAGTGTCTGGTACCTCTCCATTGACACATTGCTGTTTACAGATACATGAACATGCTACTCGAGTGGAGATTATTATGAAATACCAATAGTGGGAGAGCATATATGTCATTCCAACATGGGTCCAGACAGAATCTAAATAACATAAAGACAATTAGGGCAAAAAGGGGAATTATGTCAGGATGTTTTTTGTTGATTTTAGCTTGGCATTTAACACCATTCTGCCAAATTTCTCATTAAGAAGCTGAATGACATGGGTTTCCATCCCTCACCTGTGAGACTGCTTACAGACAGAGAGGATGGGGTCCTCCAGATCCTCCACCTGAATGCTCAGCACTGGTTCTCCACAGGGCTGTGTGTTAAGCCCCTTCTTCTATTCCCTAAACACACAGGACTGTGTCCCCCGCCACCAAGCATCATAGTCAAATCTGCAGACGATATAACGGTGATGGGTCTCATCTCTGGTGGCGATGAAACAGCGATGAAGTCCAGAGGCTAGTAGCCTAGTGTTCAAACAACCTTCTGCTGAACATCAGCAAAACCAAGGAAATGGTAATGGACTGGAGGAAGAACAGAGTGGACCACACCCCACTGCAGATAGACAATGTCTGTGTGGAGAGAGTCCCCTCTTTTAAGTTTCTTGGGGTGCACGTGGCTGCCAACGTAACTTGGTCTCAGTAGTTGGCTCAGCTCAGCAGAGGCTACACTTTTAAAGATATAAAGAAAAAAAATGCCACCTGGAGGTCAACCTGCTGCAGACTTTCTATCGCTCTACAATAGAAAGTGTGCTGGGATACTGCATCACGGTGTGGTATGCTGATTGCTCAATAAGGGACAGAAAGGCCTTGCAGGGCGTTATTAAAACTGCAGAGAAAATAATTGGCTGCCCCTGCCCTCCCTAGAGGACATGGTGAACTCCCGTGAGTTAAATAGGGCTAGGAAGATACTGGGTGAGCCATCTGACCCCAGTCATAATCTCTTGAATCTACTGCCCTATGGCAGGAGATACAGGGCCCTGAAGAGCTGGACAAATCGGCTTAGACACACTTTCTTTCTTTGGGCTATTAGGCTTCTAAACAATGATCCTTTGGAAACTGGAATGTGTAAATAAGTATAAGTGCAATTGTGGAGTGGGGCGTAAACGGAGTTGTGTAATTTTTGGCGGATTGTTGGGCAGGGTGTACATGCAGAAAAATAAGTGTGAATCTGTGGAGGTATGCATGTATTTTTTTTCTTTAAACTCTGTTTTGTAAATTAGAGACATTAGAAAGAGACTGCTAAAAAATTTTGTTGTCTCATTGCTGCACAATGACAATAATATTCTGATTTTGATTCAAAATTAATAGAATCAGGCAAGATTGAAGATAAACTGTGATTTCTGTAGTGCAGAAGAACAATTGATTTTTGAATGCATGTTTATTATTCACCCCTTGCCACCATAGCATGGTGGAGGGAACTGTGTGGCCTAGTGATCCAAAGGAACTGTGTTGTCAGGGGAATTTGCCCCTGGCACTGTCTCCCAAGGCAAATTGGTGCTAGGTGAGGGGGGGGTAATGAATAGCAATTCATAATACTCCTGTGAAGAAAACAACATAGGATATGGTTACCCTGCCTGGAACAGGGTTACTGGAGCCCAATCCCAGAGCTAGGCCTAGAAAGCAGGACTTGAGAAAGCGTGCCTAGTAGCCAAGTCTTAGCCGATGGGGCCCAGCCAGGTGCAGCCCAAAGAAGCAACATGGACATGCACTCCTGTGGGCCCACCACCTGCAGGCGGTGTCATAGAGGACAGGTGCAATTTGGATTAGGCAGAAGTCTGATCCACATTGCAGTCCAGTCGTACCTGTTGGTAAGTTGGATCAGGTGGCAGGTGAGGATACCTCCCATAAAGTGACACAAACATGTTCTGAAAGTGAGCTGGGAGCATCTGGCAGAGGTTCCTGTTCACAAGATCTTCAGTTCCCACCACTGGCAGAACCTCAACAGCATTCTGAGAGGAACTGGGCACAATGAGTTTGAGTGGACCATGCTTCGGGTGGCTGTAGCTCAGGAGGGAGAGCAGGTCACCTACTAATCAGCAGGTTGGTGGTTCAATCCCTGGCTGCTCCAGTGCCAAAGTATCCTTGGGCAGGAAGCTGAACCTACTGAAGTTCAGTGAAGAAGTTCTCTGATGCAACTGTTGGAGTATGAATGTGTGTGAATGTTAGAAACCACTTAGCCATAGAAAGAAGTGCTTATGCTTTTCAAGATGGCGGCGGTGAGGTCAGCAGCCGTCGTACCTGCTCCTACGCTTTGTTTGTTTATATTAGGTTTAGCTCTAATTTTGGACTTTATAATTCCGCCTGCTCTGTGTCATATCACGTATGACAGACAGACTCTTTTTAATATCAGAATACAGCACTCTGGCTGTATTCTGACACCTTTTTCTCCCGACCCGACTTGGCCTCAGGAAATACTGCGTTTCCAGTGGGCCAGCTCAAACAAAGGACCCAGGTCACGGACAAGGCCCCGAGGGAAAAGAGCCGGCGTAAGAGAGAGGCTGAGGCGCCACTGCCGAGCATCCTGTTGGCTAATGTCCAGTCACTGGATAACAAGCTGGACGAACTCAGGGCCAGGATACAGTTTCAGAGGGACATAAGGGACTGCAACATCATCTGTCTCACGGAGACATGGCTGACCCCCCTCATACCGGACCACGCCGTACAGCCGTCGGAGTTCTTCAGTGTTCATCGCACGGACAGAATGAGTGAGTCTGGAAAATCAAGAGGAGGAGGTGTGTGCCTAATGATTAATAACAACTGGTGTGACAGTAGGAATGTTATCCTTCTGAAACAATCATGTTCACCTAACCTGGAGCTCCTAACCCTGAAATGCCGCCCCCACTACCTGCCCCGCGAGTTCACTTCGGTCATCTTCAGCGCCGTCTATATTCCACCTCAGGCGGACACAAACACTGCACTATCCGAGCTACATGAGGCTATTTCCACCTATCAGGCTAACCAGCGTGATGCGGCTCTCATCGTACCGGGGACTTTAACAGTGCAAACTTGAAAAAGCTGATACCGGAATTGATTCAACACATCGACTGCCCCACCAGAGGAGAGAGGACCCTAGACCACTGCTATTCTCCATTCAAAGATGGCTACAAAGCAAAGCCTCTTCCGCCTTTTGGGAAGTCTGACCACACCTCTGTACTTCTCATGCCGAAATACAAACAACGGCTCAGGCAGGAACCCCCTGCTGTGAGAGAAGTGACACGGTGGTCTGATCAAACAGAGGCCGCTCTGCAGGGTGCGTTGGATTCAACCGACTGGGACATGTTTCGCAGCAGCGCGGGCGGAGACATCGAGGAGTTTACGGAAACTGTTGTGGGATTTATTGGGAAAGTTGTTGAAGACACTTCACTTAGGAGGACCATCAGGACTTTTCCCAACCAGAAGCCGTGGGTGGATAAATCTGTCCGCGACGCCCTGAGGTCCCGCACCGTTGCCTACAACTCCGGCCTCGCCTCTGGGAACATGGAGGACTACAAGGTTGCATCATACAACGTCCGCAGAGCGGTGAAAGAGGCAAAACATCGCTACGGCCGCAGACTGGAACAGCAACTACAACAGTCTGACCCCAGGGGACTGTGGCAGGGACTACGCACCATCACGGACTACAAAGCACCACACACACACCCGGTGAGTGCCGACGCTTCTCTGGCTGATGAACTCAACATCTTCTTTGCGCGCTTTGAGTCGGGAAGCCGACAGCCCGCTGCGCTCCCGGCCGGAGGGGCGGAGACACTCACTGTGACGGAGCGCGACGTGAGGAGGGCGTTTAGACGTGTAAACACCAGGAAAGCGGCTGGACCAGACGGTATTAGTGGACGTGTCCTTAAGACCTGCGCTGACCAGCTGGCACCTGTGTTTACACTGATATTCAACCTCTCACTGAAACTGTGTGTGATTCCCACCTGCTTTAAAAAGTCCATCATAGACCCTGTCCCAAAGAAACCACACCCCAGCAGCCCCAATGACTTCAGGCCCATAGCACTCACCTCTGTGGTGATGAAGTGTTTTGAGAGACTCATCAAGACATTCATCACCTCCTCACTGCCCACCACCCTCGACCCACTACAGTTTGCATACCGGCCAGACAGATCCACAGATGACGCCATATCCTTCCTCCTCCACAAGACCCTTTCACACATAGACACTGGTAAGGGGAACTATGTGAGAGTGCTGTTTGTAGATTACAGCTCAGCATTCAACACCATAGTTCCCTCCAGGCTGGTCTCTAAGCTGCTGGACCTGGGCCTGGGCCCATCCCTGTGCAGGTGGGTTCACAGCTTCCTGACCAGCAGACCACAGGTGGTACGAGTGGGTCACCTCACCTCATCCTCCCTCACCCTCACCACTGGATCCCCCCAAGGCTGTGTGCTCAGCCCTCTGCTGTACTCACTGTACACCCATGACTGCGAGGCCACGTCAGAGTCCAACGTCATCATCAAGTTTGCTGACGACACTGCTGTTGTGGGACTAATCTCTCACAATGAGGAGACAGCCTACAGGAGAGAGGTCTCCCGCCTGGAGAACTGGTGCCAGGAGAACCACCTCCTGCTCAACGTCAGCAAAACAAAGGAACTGATCGTGGACTTCAGCAGGAAGCAGCAGAGGGACTACCATCCACTTGTCATCAGTGGTGCTGAGGTGGAAAGAGTGGACACTTTCAAATACCTGGGAGTGACCATCTCACAGGACCTGTCCTGGACTCATCACATAAACATCACTGTGAAGAAGGCCAGACAGCGTCTCTACCTCCTCAGGCGGCTGAGAGACTTCAAGCTCCCACTCAAGGTGCTCAGGAACTTTTACACCTGCACCATCGAGAGCATCGTGCGTGGGAGCATCACCACCTGGATGGGAAACTGCACCAAGCAGGACTTCAGGGTGGTTCGTTCAGCTGAACGGACCATCAGAACCACCCTCCCCAACCTGCAGGACATTTACACCAAGCAGTGCAGGCTGAGGGCCATGAAGATCCTAAAACAGCCCAGCCACCCCGGACACTCTCTCTTCTCCCTGCTCCCATCAGGCCGGCGTTACCGCTGCCTGAGGGCTAAGACTGAAAGGTTGAAGAAGAGTTTTTACCCACAAGCCATCCGTCTGCTCAACTCTGAGCCCTAACTGGACCATTATTGCACAATGTAAATATTATAATTTATAAAAGTGTGTATAGTGTATAGTATATAGAGTATAGTGTATAGTGTGAATTACTTTTTTTTATTTTTATTCTTCTTATTTATATGTGTGTGTATATATGGTTGCAGGTACAAAATACATTTCACTGTGCATTGTACTGTGTATAACTGTGCATGTGACAAATAAACACTATCTTAATCTTAATCTTAAATCTTAATCTTATATGAATGGGTGCCTGAAACATGTTGTATAAAGCACTCAAAGTGGAGTAGAAAAGTGCTATATAAAAACCAATCTATTTACCATTCACACCTTAAATGTTGATCTTAATAGATAGCTGTATGAATGTACGGCTGCAACGTGGTTGTGCCTGTCATGTCAGTAATCCGCTAACCAGATGGTGGACAGAAGGTGGAGGTGGAGGGAGCTATCAAGCTGAAGAAAGAGTCCTATTGGGCTTGCGTAGCCTGTGGAATCCTGGAGGCAGCTGATCGATACTGGCAGGCCAAGCAGAGTGTGGCTCTGGCAGCTGTAGCAAGAACTTGGTTGTGGGTGGATTTTGATGATCTCATGGAAGAAGACAATTGGTCAGCCTTGAAGCAATACTGCAAACCAAAAGGCCACAGAAGTGAACAGCAGGGTTCTACTCACACTGTGAACAATGGGGAAGGGGAGTTGCTCACTTCAACTGGGGATATAGTTGGCTGGTGGAAGGAGTACTTTGAGCAACTCCTCAGTCCTATTTACACACCTTCTGCAGAGGAAGCAGATCCAGGGGACAAGGATATTACTCACCCATCACTTGGGGTGAGGTGTCTGAGGTTAGTCAAACAAGTCCTTGGTTGCAGAGCCCCTGGGGATGATGGTATTCACCCTGAATTTCTTAGGGTCTGGATGTTGTGGGGCTGTCTTGTTTGACATAGTTTTGCAATACTGCATAAAGATCTGAGGCAGTACCTCTGGAGTGGCAGACTGGGGTGATAGTTCCCCTTTTTTGAAAAGGGATTTGCTCCAACTACAGGGGGACCACACTGCTTAGCCTAATTAGGAATGGCTATTCCCAGATACTGGAAAGTGGAGTCTGTCTGTAAGTCAAACCTTGGATTCAGGAGGTTTTCATCCTGGTCATGGAACACTAGACCCTTTCCCTGTCCTCTCAAGGATATTCAGGAGTCTGCCTAAGGAGTCTGAAGGAGGACACCCATTTTAGAAATATTTAGGAGTATAAAATATCAGGCCCATTGTTGATGACCATTCCCCGTAGGGAGAACTTGGTTTGCATTGCCAAGTCTGAAGCGGCTCAGATGCCATTTAGCACCTCTAAGGCCATTTTCAACCAAAAAATAGTGTAGAGTCCATGACAGGGTGGGATGAATTTAAGTATCTTGGGGTCTTGTTCATGAGTGAGGGGAGAGTGAAATGGCAGACAGATGATTGGTGCAGGGTCTGCAGTGATGCAGATGCTATACACTTTCTGGTATCTTCCTGAAGTGCAGTCCTAAAGCACAAAATTGAAAGAAGATGGAAAGAAAAGGAGAACATAAGGAGAGGAATAAAGAAAAAAAGGTTTGCATGGTGAAAAGCTGAGTGCTTAATTTAAGTACATCCAAATCTGTGTGTTCTCCTGTGGTTGTCAACCTTCTTCCCAAACAGTTAATTCTTAGCAGTCTTCCCAAGATCTATGGAAACTACAAGGGACTAGAGGGTTAGCAAGCCCTAAATATAGTTTGACTAATCCCCAGCCTTTCCACAGACAGAAAGCTTTGGATTAGCCATCCGAGCTTCACACATGCTGCAAACTCTGGAGCAATTAACAGAAATTCAGATGATGCAGTGTCTTTGTTTCTGCTTGGATGATTAATGCTGAAATTCAGACAGCAGGCCCAAGATGTCTGCCCTCCTCGGGGGTGTATGCATGTACAGACGCTGAAAAAATGATTTCCATATAAATAAATACACAGATAAATCATTTCTATTTATTCATATTCCCTTTCTTCTTGACTGCCTAAGTCTTATTTACATGCTGTTTCTGTCAGCTTTCCTGAGAGCATGTGTTTTCTGTGTGAAGGTGCTCTGTATATTAAGGAGGAAGACAGAATGGGGAGCAGGTAGACAAGCATCTACCTCTTTGATGAGGGCCATGAAGCGGTTTCCAAAGCGCCAGGGCTTGTGTCGGTTGCACTGTAATGAGCTGACAGTGATCTGCTGAGACTGCTGCACAGCCACGGCCACCACGTGCACAGCATCATACATCAGGGCAGCGTCCGTCTGCAAACCAAGACAAAGAGGGAGAACCTAACATCATTAACAGGGAATACAGCACATGACATGTCAGCTAGTCCCACCAGCACAGATCTTTTCACTGTGAGGGATTTATCAATATCTTGATGGTTGAATCAATGCCTCACATGTATGGATTTGCATCTTTCATGCCATGGGCATGGCCATGAATATTTTACTGCCAATGTATTATGAACTGATAAGAGACTTCTGAAAATGGCTTGCAGCAGCAATATATTCTGAAGGAAAAATAAATTATTAGTATGGGAATAAATCCAACATAAAAAAAAAACATGAAATGAAACAAACAGTTCCAGGTTTTTATCAACATACAATGTATCTTGTATCTTTCATTTTCACTAAAAAAAACCAAAAAAAAACCCATCTTATTAAATGTAATTCAAAATCTTGTAATCTAACTCAGCACGCAACTGCTCAGCTGAACATAAAAAAAGCAATGACAAGCAGACAATTCAAGAAAGACAAAATAAGGTTTCCAATAATAATGAACAAATGATGAATTACTTTTTACCCAGATTGAACTGAAGCTGTTCTTTTTGAGGAAAGGTGAGCTATTCGCTCAAACACAAATGCAATTCAAAATGCTTTACATAATCCACAGAAATAAAAGCAGCATGGGAACATTAAAATGCAAATGAAAAGAATTTTATAAATGCAAAAGATGAGGAAAATCAAAAAATACAAGTTTGAATAAGTATATATTGTATAAAAAGTATATAAAGCAGTTGCAAAAAGAAAAAGTATTTGAACATGTTTGGTTTGAACTCAGGAACCTAAGCAGGCACCTAGCAATCAGCTGTCTTTTACATGCATATCGTAGCCTTCTTATTTTTACACAGCTACAAGTGCATCAGAGAAACCAGTTCATTTCCTGTTAATTTTCAAAGACAGGTTCCCTCAATTGTGTTCATTCCCCATTTTAATATCCTTCTGCTTAACTCTCAGTGAATACTTTAGAGTGTACATATCTAGTCTGATTTATGATTTTCAAGGCAGGGTGTTTGGCAATTTTTAAAAACCTTTCAGAAATGAATAGTATTGTATATAAATATACAATAGTAGTGACAAATAGTTTATAAATTCATGTGTGTAATGATGCTCTGATGCTGACACCAAACTGGCTCGAGTTCTTATGTAAAAACGTATGGAGACACTGCGGAGACCAGTAAGTGAAATCAATGATGGTTTTTCCATCATATTAGTTCAAATATGGTGTCAGTGCTGTTCTTATTTTATACAGCTACAACAAACCATTGAAGCAAGTTGAATAAACAACAAACAAAAGGCTCTCAAGCTTGATATTTGCTGAGAAAAGCTTTAGACTGTCTCTGTGTAGAAGAAGCTACTGCCTCGATCTCTGTCTATATATTTATACACTAAATTCTTGACAGTAAACAGTCAGTCCAAACAGCAGAGTTCTGCTGAAGCTATCGGAGGAGTGCCAGTCATCTATGCTTCACAAAAGAAGCCTATAATTCAGTGCTTTCTTGGGAAAAAAAAAAAAAAATCAAATTAGTGTTTGTTTCACTTGATTGAAAAGCAATCACAACAGCTCTCCACAGTTGCATGGAAATCGTATCCGAGGGTGCTTGGGAAAGCGCTACTGGAAAAAAGCACTCCCGAACCTGTATTTTCTTCCCCATTTGAGCCCTGATCGAGCATCACAAGTTTGCAGCTTAAGATGGCAGTTTGGCTGACTTTGCATGTGTTTTTGTTTGTTCATGTGTGGGTGTGCAGCTGTATCCATATCCATGGGGAATGTCCAGAGATGGTTCAAAATCAATCATAGTCATTCAGGTTGCCTTTTAAAATTCAAACTGGCTTGAGTGTGTGCCTGCAGGAGTGTGAGGTACTAATAATCTGTGTTAGAAGAAGGTGTTGAAGCAATGGAAGTGTGAATTTATTTTAGTGTAGGTGTCAAGTGGAGGTTGCTGAGCTTGTGTGCTGGGGGTTAGAGTACTCTGCAGAATTGTTCTGCAGAGATGGATATGATCCACTTTGATTTTGCTGTAACAGTAACCAGTGACACACTGCTTGTAGAACTGCTCGTGCTACACATTAAACCAGTCAAATAGTCACAAAAAACAGTGTATTTGTTTGCGTGTTTTTTTCTTTGTGACAGCATGCATTTGTAAGGACTGTTTTCCAGTAGGGAATATATTCTGTGTCTGCAACAGACAGTGGGGACCGTCACCATGGAAACCAAGGCAAAGAGTTGTAAAATAACAGCAATCATTGTAACACAAACCATATTTTTTTCCTAAAGCTAACCCAGTAGTTTTTAATTCCTTACCCCAACCAAGTCTTTTTCAAACCTGAACCTAACAATTTTTATTGCCTAAATTTAACCTTTCCCACAGCTTCATGTTACGGCTCCTCAACTTTCTCCCTCTTCAGTTACTGCAGCCCAGGACATCACCTTCTTCTTACCAGCACACTTCTCCATTCCTCCGGCATCCTCTCACTCTCCAAAACTGTGTGAAACTATCGAGCTAAAAAGTCCACTGCCCTCTCTCCTAGACATCCCCATACCTCCACAGGGCCAACTGCCTTTCCACTCTTCGTCCTCTTCATAGCTGCCCTTTCTTCCTCCTCCTCCTCCAGCTCACTATAAACCTTTTCCTTTGCCACTGCCTGCTCTCCTTTGCTGTACGCCTATCCTCCCAGTACCCCTGTCTGCTCTCTTCATCTCCCTGACTATCCCACTTTTTCTTTGCTAACCTCTTCCTTTGAATACTTTCCTGTACTTCTTCATTCCACTACCAAGTCTCCATGTCCTCTTTCCTCTGTCCAAAGGATACACCAAACACCTTCTTGGTAGTGTCCCTCACCACTTCTGCTGTACTTTTCCAGTCATCTGGTAACTCTTCCCTGACACCCAGTCTGTCTCAACTCCCCCCCTGAACTCTGTGCAGCATTCTTCCCTCTTTAACTTCCACCAATTAATCCTTGGCTCTACCTTCACTCACTTCTTCTTCTTGGTTTCCAAAGTCATCTTACAGACTACCATCCAATGCTAAATAGCTCCATTCCCTCTGACACCACCTTGCAGTCTCCCATTTCTTTCAGACCACACCTTCTGCATAAGATATAGTCCACCTGTGCTAATGTTCCTCCAATCTAATATATCACCCTATGTTCCTCCCTCTGCTTGAAGTATTTGTTCACCACAGCTACACTCCCCCTAAATCAATATAAGATAAAAGATCAACATATCTGCTTTCATTTCGAGGCATTTACATCTGGATCTGATACACAATTCAGAAGACAACACCTTTCGTCTGAACCAACCCATTTTTCCTGTGAACTAAAGTGTTGGAATATGTGAGTGACAGGTGTGTGTTTTGTTGCCCAGGTGTGTACTGTTTCATTGATAATTCACTGCACTGCAAATTTCACCGAATGTCTACGCTCACCTTCACATTTGGGTTTTGCCTGTGCAGACCCGAGAGTGGTCTACCAAGGAGTACAGAGAGAAGCCTCAGAAATTCTGGGACAAAGTTTAAGCTTAAGCTTTACTAAAGTGGTGGAAATACTAAAGTTTGGATAAAGAAAGGATCTGCTCATGATCCCAAACATGAGCTCATCTGTGAAACACAGGGGAGATGATGTCATGGCTTACATGGCTTCTTCTAGGATGGGCTCAATAATCTTCATTGATAATGTCTACAGAAGTCTACAGAGACATTTATTTCTGTTAATTTAAAGAAACATGCAACCAAACTGCCTGGGAGATCCTTTATCACGCAGCAAGATAATGACACAGAACACACTGCCTACACTACAAAGGAGTCCATCAGGGGCTGGAAGTGGAAGGTATCAGGCTGGCATGGTCAGTATGCAGAATTAAACCCTGTAGAGAATTAATTGTACCTGCTAAAGGGGAGGCTGAAGGGAGTACCCCCCCCCCCCCCAAGAGAAACACCTGAAAGCCTGGAAAAGTATCACAAAAGAAGAATGCAAAGGTTTTGTGATGTCACTGGGTCACGGGCTTGATGCAGTTATTACAAGTGAAGGATTTGAAACTAAATATTAAGTCTTGTTCACGTTAATCTATTTTAAGTTTCTCTGTCCCAATACTTTTGCTCACAGGAATAATGGGTGCTTCAGACAAAAGGTGCTATCTTCTGCTAAACATCTGGAAATAAAAGCTGAGCTATTGATCTTTTGTCTAATGTTCATCTTCTTATGTCAAACCCAAATAGTTTCAGTCTACAGCAAAAATAAAGGGATTGCACACACTGTTCCAATACTTTTGGAGGAGAGTATACCTTTTTAAATAGGTGCTTTAGTAAAATTCTACTTTGTGCGTTTGAATGGAAGGAATTTAACTTGATTGCCAACTTCATGGCAGGCAACTTTCCTTTCAGTGCTGAGGGCAGGAGCCATACCTCTGTGATGTTCTCACTGCCATGTATTCTCTCTGCTATAAACCACACAGGCCCACAGGGACCTCATAATAGCAATGTGACACCCTGTCCGTCAATCACAGTACGTATACTGTAAACAGGAGATGACAGTAGAATTGAACTACAAAAGCCTAAACTGAGGACAACATATCCCAGTTAAAGCATTTTAGCCGTTGCTGTTTCAAAGTTGTAAAAAGCATTTCATGATTTAAATATGCTCTTAATTAAAATAACCAGCCAAATGTGTGCAGGAGTGAGTAAAGATGAGCTGAGAATTGTTGGAGGAGTTCTGGCAATAAAGGTTTGTGTGCCTCTCTGCTTCTCCCTGGTGCAAGCCTCGCAAGTACCCGTCAGGCAGACTCGCAAATGATTTAGCAACACCGGCACTTCACTCTATAAACATCTCATTAAAATCAATTATGTCACTCCTGAATGAAATTAAAGCTAAACGCTTTAAAAGCTGCTTTTCCCTTGTGTCAGCCAATATGAGCATTACACCTTTGCTGTCTATTTTTCCACCAGTCTCTCTCTCTCACTTACTTTCACTCTGAGAGTTAGAAAGATTAATTAATTCTCCTAAGCTCAGATTGATTTCAACACTTTTATGAATTGTTAAAATGCCCAGGCTGACTTGGAGGCTGCAAAGGTCCCCCCCCCCCCCCCCCCCCCCCCCCCCCCCCCCCCCAAGCCTCCACCCCACACCCCTACTAAACAACCAGCTCATCAGCATTGCCATGGAAACTAACTGGCAAGAAATAGCTTTTCACCAGACTGGGGATGGGGTTATAATTTCCTGAAGCTTTTCTGGAGCATGCTTTCTGTAAATAAATCCTGCACAGACCCTCGCAGGAGGAAGAAGAGCTAACTCGAGGATAAAGGCTCATATCAAGGATAGGAAAACTAGTATAATAATAAAGCTAAATGAATTGGTGTTAAGGTGTAACTTTTTCATTTCCATGCTAGCATTTCATGTCAAAATTTCAAAATAATCTTTCAAATAAACATTTTTTATGCTGCAGTAGCCATTAGAGTGAGATTCTTTCCACTTCTGAGCCTGTGTGTGTATGTTTACCTGTATGGTTGTGAACACACCTACTGCAAGAACTACAATAGTTGGCTGTTTTAAGACTGTTGGCAGTTATTCCTGCACAGAACAGCAATAATATTAAACCAGTTGAAAGGCAGTATATAACATATTCCTAAAATGAGTGTCCTCCTTTAGCTTGTGGAAGTTCTGGTATTTAACTGGATCCAAAATGATCAATCCACTGATCAGATACATTTGATACTGATGAGGCAGTTAAACATATTTAGAGGTAGGAGCTTCCTCATGTACCCAGCATTGTTTGAAAGTAAAAAGTGTAAAATGGGATTTCACTGAACCAATAATTACAAACTTACAAGCGCATTAACTAAAAAAAAATATATAATTAAAAATGCTATTGTTTTAGACTTGTTTACTTTCTGTAGATTCTCTGAAATATCACTGGAGCAGAGTCATAAGGTGTACTTTTCCTCAGTGTTCTATCTGTACTGTAATATTGCAATATTGCATATGACAGACATTCAAACAATAGGAATAAACAGGCAGAGGTCAATCCTAGCCCTTCTTAACATTTCTCCATGGGGGGACAGTGATGGATTTATTTTGAATTTCCTCTCAGAAAGTGGGACACAAAGCCAAAAGCGGACTTCCACAGTCGAGCCTTGTTGTACCACAGAAGGGGGGTGGGGGGGATTGGTGGGGCGGTGTTTTTATGGCTGATTCCTGAAGCAGTGAAGGATGGTTGTAGGTGCCACAGCTTTGCTAGTCACGCAGAAAGCTGTGGTCACACTGCTCTGGCTCTTTTGATTGAAACATAAACACCTTGAGATATGAGAGTGCACTTGGGAGCAAGCCGGAGAACTTAGGAGGAGTATGTGTGTGTGGGAGGGAAGTTTAGCACTCAACTAACGACCCAAAGCAGCTCAGTAGCCTCCCTCCCTCCCTGCACTGTGACTCTTCAGCCCCTGCTTCCAGCTACTTGAAGGGATTAAAAATTGAGCATGTTTTGTATTCTTTTGGAATCTCTCAGAGGCCTTAGTCATGACTAGGTCACTCACAGCCATCAGCTATTTTTGCTATTCTCAGCACTGTACACACAAGCTGTACTCATATGTCCTAAGTATTTGTATCCAGGGCGTGAAGAAATATGCTGGTGGAACAGAAAATTAGCCAGTTACCTGCTCATACCTCTGCTTGACTCCTGTATCGTCTGTTATTTCAGTGAAAAAACAAACAAACAAAATCAATTAAGTGACAGGCATGCAGACATATTACTGGGCCTCATTCAGAGACAGACTGTTAACTGCCTCCTGCAGTTTAATAAATTCACCAGTTTCATTTAAATGAAATTACTCTGTCAATTTACTTAAAACATCATTTCACAGCATCTGTAGTCAAAACAGAAGTGACAACAATGTGTGTGTGTATTCTTTTTGACCAGAAACTGTTTAATTACAATGAGGACACACACTGGCAGTGGTAAACAGATGTTAGTTAATCACGTAGTAAAGTTTTTCATTGTTTAAATGATTCAATGAAATGGGACAGAAACTAGAGGAAACCGTTTTCCAGGAAAGGCACACACGCAAATTTCCTCTATAAATTTCATCCATAAAGGGATGTTTTGAATCAAACTGCATCTCCACCCATTCCTTTGTAGCATGAAATGAACAGTGCAGTGTCTCCAGTGCTCAGCTAGGGAACACATACTGTACGAGGAACAAATGTTGAAATGTGATTTGGCCATTGTAGCAGTGGAAGCATGACTCACCAGGTCAGCCAACTGAATTTCCCAAGAATATTATATTGTAGAGTAGAAGATATTACACTGACACATTCTGCTTGGAAATATATGATTTTGCATGCAGCAGCAGTACCATACAGGTAGAAAATAGCACAATCAGTTAAAAAGATCTAACAGATGACTACCACCTTTGTCAAGAAATATGATACAAAATCAGTCCATTACTGCAGACTTTACCATAATGCCACAAACCACCCAGCTCTAAAGTCTGTTTACGGTCACTCCTTTTCTGCAGCCCATGCTGCAGCTGAACATGTCTTACGTACTGCCACTGCAACACAACTGACGTGTTCATAGACGGCAGGAACAACAGCAATGGCAATGAAAAAAGGGCACTGATTGTCAGCACTTGAAAAATGAACTCGCTCTATATTATGTATGAAATTGCTCGAGCTGAATTGGTGGCTGCAAATGTGCAGTCAACAATCGTCACTAAAAAGCCTTTCACAGAGCAATCTGATGTCCTGTTTTAGCTCGAATGTGCCCCTCTATGTCAACACTAAAAAGAAGTTCAGAGAGGAACTCGGCAATCTTTTTCACCTTGAACGTGCCCCCGACACACTTAACAAAAGACTCAAATCCAGCACAGGGTTTGGCTGCTCCTCTCCCTCTCTAAAGTCAGCCTCTGCAGAGGAGTCTCTATTGGCTTGAGTTTGTGTTTTGACCAGCATACACATTTCTTGGTTTGCTGATGCTTCTACCAGCTTTGGAACATTGCTACATTTAGCTCTTTGCTGAAATCATGATAATACATGTGTTTAAAGGTAAGTTCATAAGCACTTGGACGATGACACAATTTTTGTTATTCTGCCTCTCAACATCATTACAGGGAATTTTAAATCAAACAATCAAGATGTGATTGAAGAGCTGCCTGTATGCCTTTAATTTAAGGAGTTGAACAAAAGTGTTGCATTAAATGTTTAAGAACTGTAGTCATTTTGATTCATAGTTCCCATTTTTACAGGCTCAAAAATAATTTGACAATTGACTGAGAAGCAATTCCATAGGAAGGTGAGGTCTATCCCTAATTATCCCCTGGAAAAATAAGCCGATACAAGTTTTGGAATTGATTTCAAATCTTGAGCTTGTGTTTGGTATCCTTTTGCTGGAAATCTAAATATGAGGTCCAAAGAGATGTCAGTGTACATGAAGAAGGCGATCATTTGGCTGAATAAACAAATGAAACCTATCAGAGAGACAGCAAAAAATTTAGGAGTGGCCAAATCCAAAGAGCTTGCCCAGTTCTGGAAACAAATTTTTAACAGATGAAACGAAGAACTTACACTAAAATAAGGAGAAAGAAAAAGTATGGAGAAGGAAATGAGCCACTCATGATCACATCATCTGTCAGTCATGGTGGAGGCAGTTTTCTGGCATGGGCATGTATGGCTGATTTGGGTTTTATTGAGAATTTAATAGCTGTTAACAGTGACAGGATGGGTTGTGAAGTGTACAGGGTTAGAGTCTGCTCAGACTCAGCCAAGTCCTGCAAAACTGACCAGATGGAATTTTAAAGTGCAAATGAATAATAAGCCAAATAATACTGTAAAAGCAACCCCAAATTTTCTGAAAGCAAAGAATTGGGATGTTCTTAATTCACCTGTCTTGACCTAATACTCAACACATGACTGGAGGCAAAGAGGCCCACAGCAAGCCAACCAAGTGGCTGCAGTAAAGGCCTCGAGGAGCATCTCAAGGGAGGAAAAATAGCATTTGCTGATGTCCATAGACTGTAGACTTCAGGCAGTAATACTGTTAGACCATTCAGTCACTTTTCCATCTCTTTAAATGGAGGAGTATGTGTAAAAAAAAATTAAGTTCCTAAACATTATATCAAAACGTTCTGTTAAGCTGAAGCTCTGCGCTTCAGTCACATCTAGATTGATTTAGATTCCACTCTCAGAGGTAAAATTACAAAAAAATGTCTCACTGTCCAAATATTTATGAACCTAACTGTATAGCCCCCCATTTTGAGCCTTTAACAATACATTTCTGAACATTTTACAAGTGGTCCAAAATCCTGCTGCTAAGCTTTCAACAAAGTCAACAGGAAGGTTTCATGTTTGTGTGTTTGTTTTACAGTCTGTTCCCATCAAACTCACCATCGATGCCAAGATGCTGCTGATTACGTTTAGAGCCTTGGAGGATCAAGCTCCTCCCGTTCTTAAGGAGCTGCTGCTGCCTTTGTAGTCCTTTCAGGATTTGTTGTTTGTTCCTTGCTTGAAGCTCAAGACATAAACAGACTAAGTCTGTGGATCCTAAACTTTAAAACTCTCCCTATCTGCAGACAGTTTAATAAAGGTTTATTTAGTTTGTTTTTGTCATGCTATACTTTATCTAGCTGTCTGAATTTAATGTCTGTTGCTCTACCTTCTTTTTCATTTTTGCCTTTTACTGTGCAACATTTTGATAGCTGCACTTGAAATATTATCAATAAATTTACTTAGCTATATAAGTAACTTTGGTTACTGAGAGGCAGCCACAGAGGAGGAAAAGTAGGAGTGTTAAAGTGAGAACAGGAAATTTAAATGCAGTAATCATGACTGGTAAATACTGTGTGAGGAAGAGACCAGGTGGAAGGGA
The DNA here is from genome assembly GCF_007364275.1 of Archocentrus centrarchus. Classification (NCBI taxonomy): domain Eukaryota; kingdom Metazoa; phylum Chordata; class Actinopteri; order Cichliformes; family Cichlidae; genus Archocentrus; species Archocentrus centrarchus. The sequence continues at coordinate 2,517,167 of NW_022060266.1, read as the reverse complement.
AGTGAGGACGGGAGCACTGGAGGTCAGTTCAGACTGTTGTACCGTGGTGTAGCTAGGAAGAGAAATGGAGTAGGGGTAATCTTGAAGGGAGATTATGTGAATAGAGTTGTGGAGGTAAAGAGGATGTCAGACAGGATTATGATTTTGAAGCTGAAAATTGAAGAGGGCGGGTTGTGAATGTTGTCAGTGCGTATGCCCCATGAGAGCAGTCTTAAATACACATGTAAGTGAAGGGAACAGAGGAGACGCTGGGTCAGGAGTATCAGAACAGCTGAGAGGCATTTTCTCAAATATGTCTCTTTGGCTTTCAAACCCCAAAACATGCTACGCCAAAAATTGGCCTACCCCAAGGATCGGTGATTTGTGTTGGGGTGATTTGTGTTGGGGTGATTTGTGACAGAAAGATAGCGGTGAGACTGAAAAGTAGGGAAACCAGCTGTGATGTAAAGTTCAGAGACAGTAGCTCTAAGAAAATGAAAAAAGGCAGAGTTTAAGGTTTTCACTTTTACAAAATTAGAAATGAGTATATCAGAGGGACAGCTCAGAGAGTGGTTTAAGTAAGATAATACGCATTTTTGAATTCTTAGTTTTTATTTGGCTTTGGGTTTTTCTCTACTTTGTTTTTTTTAGTGTTTGAAGTTCTGTAAGTTGCCAGCTAACCATTTGGAAGGTTGAGTTTTGGATTTCATTTTTGATTTCTTTATTATTAGGATAGTGAGTTTAATTCCTTGTAATATTAGGACTTGTTTACATGCTTTTTTTGTTTTTGTCAGACAACTGAGTATAACGTGACAGTCGAACTCTGCTGACCAACAGGAAGTCCAAAGCTGCAGCTGAACATGCTGTCGTTGTCTCAGGATGAAAACATTGACAGATTTGACAACTGGATACTTTCTGTTCACAGACATGACGATATGACTGAAGTGCAGCAGAAACATGAAATGGCAGTCATGGTCCTGGATCAGCTGCCCAGGGTTTTTGAGTTTTTTGGACTTTTGAGCCTTGTTTTCGCGTTCTGTTGATTCTTGGCTCATTTAATGCTAAATTTGCTTCATGTGTTCCAAGTGTATTTAGTCTTGTTCTCAGATCCTAGTTGCTTTGGGCTATCTCCTCCCTCTATGTTCCCCTCCTCCTGCGTCAAGTCCATTATGTTTCATATCACTGGAACTAAACATCTACCTGAGCATTCGCAGCCTGAGTTAAACCTGCTGCTGCTGCTCCAGCTGTTAGAGCAGAGTGAGTGTCATGGTGGGCAGCCCCAGTCATCTGAACATCCTGTGAAACACAGAGAATCTTGAGCCTCCTGCACCTCCAGAGCCAGTGGGTCCTGTTCCACCTGAGCCTGTAAGTCCAGAGCCTAAGATCAAGGGTCCTGAACCAGAGGTGTCCCATTGCCTCTGCTGACACCGGCCTCCAGAAGGTCCCCTTCACCAACATCAGCCTCTCACCACGCCGCCCGAGGGTAGTCGCCATTGTCCTCCTGGCTGGCCCCCACAGGTGCTTCCTGAACTGTTTTGTTTTCTCTGTGCTGCCCCATGGCCAGGCAGAACCCCAGAACTGATTTTGCACTCTTTTTCTCCCTGTTTTACTTTGGTTCTATGGTTAGACACTGTGCATGTCATGTGTGGCCAGTCTAACAACAATAGCACCAGTAGAATGTAAGTACAAATTTGCAGTACCTGATTCTTCTTTTCTCCACCACATTCTGGTTATTTGTTGTTTAGGTCTTACTTTGCAAAGTAATAATTTTTGCCAATAAGACATATAAAGTTTAGCTATTACGTGAATTACTTAATAGTTAAAACAAGTACAGTTGAAATTATTAGTCAATAATTCAGTATTTAACTGATGAACATGATGGAAGCTAACTGTTCCTCCTGCTGAACCTATTCCAGCAGAGAAATGAGCCGGTCACAGATTTCTCCCTGTCCTTTCTCATCTTGGAGTGCTTTTCATCTCTGAAAGGCAAAGCAGATGTTCACTCTATTTTTAGCGAAGAGAGGTCACTTTACTTTTTTAAGAATCTGTCTTCCTCAGAGAGTTCATCTTTCTGACTTTGTTATTTTTCTGTTTTTGAGTAGAATATTGATGATTTAATTTTTGTGGTATCTGTTTGTGTACAAACCACACAATGAGCAGCTGCTGCTGCACACAGCACTACATCAAAAGCTTGCTTGCATGCAATAAAATCATTTGGCACAAAAGCAGTTCTGCTTATTTCAACTGCAGCAATAAACACAAGGCAGCCTCAGAGCATAACAGTGCAATATCTAAACAATAAAAGTTGTATATGAACAGCTTAGATTAACTGACTCAAACACAATAAACAGAAAAATGCAGGATGTGGAAACACCTTTTAGTACTATTCATTAGTTCACAGGATGTTCCTGTTTCCACATTAGTTATAATTTCTATTACAAGCAAAGACAAGTTTGATGTTTTTGGAAGTTTTGAGTGTCAGACATTCATTCATTCTGGTGAATTTGCTCCTTTTCTCCATCAATTTAAGGTGGAAATGTTTTATTGATTTCAGTGGAAAAATAAAATTAAAGTACCAATTGACAATTCAACAAATACCAGAATATAATGTAGAAAGGTATGTATATATGTGAATATGGCTCACATTAATAGCAATCATCACTTGAATAAAACCCCTGGACTTTAATATCGCAGATGTATTTCAACAACATTTTCAGGTCACATTTTTCTGCACATTGAAAACCACAAACATAAAGCAGCATTAACTTAAGATGGACATTAACACTGCTAACAGAATTGCTAACACTGGTCTCCTTCCTTCTTTTCTGCTCTGGCTTCTTGTGATTACAAGCCTGCCTGCAGGAGTAGACTGGAACAGCAGTTCAGGCTGGGAATTTAATTCCATCTCAACCAATCCTGTTCATGCAAACTGCAAGACCACTCTCTTTATATGTTCACTTTATGTGCTGATGGACAATAATAATAATCCAGGTTGCAAAAAAAAAAAAGAACATTTGAAAATGACCAACACACATTTGCGAATACTTTCAGACTACTGGTGCACCCACAAAACCTCAAAGGGTTTAAAGCATCCAAATGGACAACGCTAAACATGACCTTACAGTGTGTGTGTGTGTGTGTGTGTGAGTGTGTGTGTGTGTGCGTGTGCGTGTGTGGTTTTATCTTTGTTTGACTCACCTGATCCCTGACTGGTACTGTGTAACAGTGCATCTTACTTGTCAGACTGTTACCTGTACAGAAGCAGTCAGATGTTGCAGTTCATAATTCATGCTCATGTTTGGGGGTAAATAAAGATGTACAGTGCCTTGCGAAAGTATTCGGCTCCCTTGAACTTTTCAACCTTTTGCCACATTTCAGGCTTCAAACATAAAGATATAAAATTTAAATTTTTTGTGAAGAATCAACAACAAGTGGGACACAATCGTGAAGTGGAATGAAGTTTATTGGATGTGTCAAACTTTTTTAACAAATAAAAAACTGAAAAGTGGGGCGTGCAATATTATTCGGCCCCTTTACTTTCAGTGCAGCAAACTCACTCCAGAAGTTCAGTGAGGATCTCTGAATGATCCAATGTTGTCCCAAATGACTGATGATGATCAATAGAATCCACCTGTGTGTAATCAAGTCTCTGTATAAATGCACCTGCTCTGTGATAGTCTCAGGGTTCTGTTCAAAGCGCAGAGAGCATCACGAAGACCAAGGAACACACCAGGCAGGTCTGAGATACTGTTGTGGAGAAGTTCAAAGCCGGATTTGGATACAAAAAGATTTCCCAAGCTTTAAACATCTCAAGGAGCACTGTGCAAGCAATCATATTGAAATGGAAGGAGTATCAGACCACTGCAAATCTACCAAGACCCGGCCGTCCCTCTAAACTTTCATCTCAAACAAGGAGAAGACTGATCAGAGATGCAGCCAAGAGGCCCATGATCCCTCTGGATGAACTGCAGAGATCTACAGCTGAGGTGGGAGAGTCTGTCCATAGGACACCAATCAGTCGTACACTGCACAAATCTGGCCTTCATGGAAGAGTGGCGAGAAGAAAGCCATTTCTCAAAGATATCCATAAAAAGTCTCGTTTAAAGTTTGCCACAAGCCACCTGGGAGACACACCAAACATGTGGAAGAAGATGCTCTGGTCAGATGAAACCAAAATCGAACTGCTTGGCCACAATGCAAAACGATATGTTTGGCGTAAAAGCAACACAGCTCATCACCCTGAACACACCGTCCCCACTGTCAAACATGGTGGTGGCAGCATCATGGTTTGGGCCTGCTTTTCGTCAGCAGGGACAGGGAAGATGGTCAAAATTGATGGGAAGATGGATGGGGCCAAATACAGGACCATTCTGGAAGAAAACCTGTTGGAGTCTGCAAGAGACCTGAGACTGGGACGGAGATTTATCTTCCAACAAGACAATGATCCAAAACATAAAGCCAAATCTACAATGGAATGGTTCACAAAAAGCTGGTGGCGCTGTCACTTGGTGTTGGCTCTCACTGCGGTATTGTATCACTTCCTGTTCCTGTTTCGGAGCACAGTGTTTTGCTGTCTGTTAGCTGTTATATCTGTATAACTCGATTTATCTGGATAATAACATATTTTAGTGTAATCTTCACCTACTTTAAATAGCATACTCTTTGCTGAATCACATGTATTCACATTACTCACTTTAATTGTTTTTAGAAATTCGCTAGCTTAGCTCAGCTAGTAGCTTAGCCCTTAGCCGACTCACTACCAGCATGGCTTCTTCTCCTGTCTCTCCTGCACTTTCCTGCTCTGGGTGTCACATGTTTAGTTACTCCTCGGCCTCCTTTAGCAGTAACGGTACTTGTAATAAATGTAGTCTGTTTGTAGCTCTGGAGGCCAGGCTTTCTGAACTGGAGACTCGGCTCCGCACCCTGGAAAATCCTACATCTAGCCAGGCCCCTGTAGCGGGTGCGGACCATGGTAGCTTAGCCGCCGTTAGCTCCCCCCCAGCAGATCCCGAGCAGCAGGGAAAACAGGCCAGCTGGGTGACGGTGAGGAGGAAGCGTAGTCCTAAGCAGAAGCCCCGGGTACACCACCAACCTGTTCAAATAAACCGTTCCTCTGCAGATGATCAGTTAGTAAAACAGCTAACTGATCATCTGCAGAGGAACGGTTTATTTGAAGAGTTTCAGTCAGGTTTCAGAATTCATCACAGTACAGAAACAGCATTAGTGAAGGTTACAAATGATCTTCTTAGAGCCTCTGACAGTGGACTCATCTCTGTTCTTGTCCTGTTGGACCTCAGTGCAGCTTTTGATACTGTTGACCATAACATTTTGTTACAGAGATTAGAGCATACTATAGGTATTAAAGGTACTGCACTGCAGTGGTTTGAATTATATTTATCTCATAGACTCCAATTTGTTCATGTAAATGGGGAGTCTTCTTCACACACTAAGGTTAATTATGGAGTTCCACAGGGTTCTGTGCTAGGACCAATTTTATTTACATTATACATGCTTCCCTTAGGCAGTATTATTAGAAAGCACTGCATCAATTTTCATTGTTATGCAGATGATACTCAGCTTTACCTATCAATGAAGCCAGATGACACACATCAATTAGTTAAACTGCAGAATGTCTTAAAGATATTAAGGCCTGGATGACCTCTAATTTCCTGCTTCTAAATTCAGATAAAACTGAAATTCTTGTTCTCGGCCCCACAAATCTTAGAAACATGGTGTCTAACCAGATACTTACTCTGGATGGCATTACTTTGGCCTCCAGTAACACTGTGAGAAATCTTGGAGTCATTTTTGACCAGGATATGTCCTTCAATGCACATATTAAACAAATATGTAGGACCGCTTTTTTGGATTTGCACAATATTTCTAAAATTAGAAACATCCTTTCTCAGAGTGATGCTGAAAAGCTCATTCATTCATTTATTACTTCTAGGCTGGACTATTGTAATTCATTATTATCAGGCTGTCCTAAAAGCTTCCTGAAAAGCCTTCAGCTGATCCAAAATGCTGCAGCTAGAGTACTGACAGGGACTAGAAAGAGAGAGCAGATTTCTCCCATATTGGCTTCTCTTCATTGGCTCCCTGTTAAATCTAGAATAGAATTTAAAATTCTTCTCCTCACATACAAGGTCTTGAATAATCAGGCACCATCTTATCTCAAAGACCTCATAGTACCATATCACCCCAACAGAGCACTTCGCTCTCAGACTGCTGGCTTACTTGTGGTTCCTAGGATACTTAAGAGTAGAATGGGAGGCAGAGCCTTCAGCTTTCAGGCGCCTCTTCTGTGGAACCAGCTTCCAGCTTGGATTCAGGAGACAGACACCCTCTCTATTTTAAGATTAGGCTTAAAACTTTCCTTTATGATAAAGCTTATAGTTAGGGCTGGATCAGGTGACCCTGAACCCTCCCTTAGTTATGCTGCTATAGGCCTAGGCTGCTGGGGGGTTCACATAATGCACTGTTTCTCATTCACCTTATTTACTTTGTTTATACTCCACTCTGCATTTAATCATTAATTGATATTAATCTCTGGCTCTCTTCCACAGCATGTCTTTCTCTCCCCTCAGCCCAACCGGTCGCGGCAGAATACTGCCCCTCCCTGAGCCTGGTTCTGCTGGAGGTTTCTTCCTGTTAAAAGGGAGTTTTTCCTTTCCACTGTCGCCAAGTGCTGCTCATAGGGGGTCGTTTTTGACTGTTGGGTTTTCTCTGTATGATTGTAGGGTCTTTACCCACAATACAAAGCGCCTTGAGGCGACAGTTTGTTGTGATTTGGCGCTATATAAATAAAATTGAATTGAATTGAATTGAAATAAACGTATCCAGGTGTTGGAACGGCCAAGTCAAAGTCCAGACCTGAATCCAATCGAAAATCTGTGGAAAGAGCTGAAGACTGCTGTTCACAAACGCTCTCCATCCAACCTCACTGAGCTCGAGCTGTTTTGCAAGAAAGAATGGGCAAGAATTTCAGTCTCTCGATGTGCAAAACTGATAGAGACATACCCCAAGAGACTTGCAGCTGTAATTGCAGCAAAAGGTGGCGCTACAAAGTATTAATGCAAGGGGGGCAAATAATATTGCACGCCCCACTTTTTAGTTTTTTATTTGTTAAAAAAGTTTGACACATCCAATAAATTTCATTCCACTTTACGATTGTGTCCCACTTGTTGTTGATTCTTCACAAAAAATTTAAATTTTATATCTTTATGTTTGAAGCCTGAAATGTGGCAAAAGGTTGAAAAGTTCAAGGGGGCCAAATACTTTCGCAAGGCACTGTAGTTTTAAAAAGACCAGCCCAGCTTGGAGGAGTTGATGGTGATCATCAGTCCTGGACATGGTTTCTCAAACGTTAAGTTTACATTAGCTTAACAGTGAGGCCTTTGCTTTTGGTTGAACTTTACTTTTTTTTTTTATTAAAACTTTATTTTCATAAATAAGACAACACTAGGAGAGGGCATGAGGATAATTAGAAAAAGATACTTGGGAAATAAAACAAATTGGTACATAGTTAGTGTATGGAGTATGGTCTGTGAAGGTGCTCCTTTCCCATTAGGATAAATACAGGAGCGGGACAAAGGAGAAAAAAGTGATAGAAATAATAAAAATACAAAAATAGATAGTTAATAGTTCTTGGAACTGGTATGATAGTTTTTGATTTGTTTCTCTATGGCCACAGAAAAGCTCTGCAGGCCAAGGTCAGCCAGGTCAGCAGTGATGCTCTATGATCCGTCTTTCTGTGTTAAGCATTATTTTGATGGTTACACTGTTGTCGTACAGCTTTGAGTCCACCCCTTACCTCACTGCTGGGAGCCAACCCCAAGTATGACCTTCAAAATAGCTATCAGAACCCAAGTAGACAGCCAGCTTATAAGCTTGTTGGTGATCACATTAGATTGAAGTTTTGGTCTGAGTGCACTTCCAAACAAACTCAAGAGCAGTGTCCATAGTGAGAACAGACTCAATCCAGTCCAGTTGCCAGGTGCACTCCAAGTTTGAACTAAACGTTTTCCCATAGCCGTGTACACTGCATTTAGGGATGCAGCACAGCGCCATAGATGTGCAGAGTACACAGACTGTATGAAGTAGCTGTAAAATGAAGCAAATGTTAGGAGTAAATTCTCCATGTGATCCAGTAGTCCAGAGCACAGCACCATCTTTCTGTTATTTTTTGCTGCTTCTGTATCCATACACAACTGGCCAATAAGCGTGCCGACTGCTGTCATGTGGTTTGTAGCAACGCATTTCAATGCAATTTGAATTTTCTTGGAGTTTTCTCTCATAAAAAAACCCTAAATCACAGGATAAAGCTACAAACTCATCAACTGATTAGGACTAGACTACTATAGGTGTGAAAATGCCCTAAGACTACGTACATTACTATGACACATCATACTGATTCATTAGTATACAAATAAAAATGTGTGATTATAAATGCAATAAATATTTAATCAATTATTTAATCATTAATGTTCATAACCACTTCAACATTGCAAACTAGGCAATGGGATTATACTATAATGAGATAGTAATTGGTGAAGGAGTTAAAAAAAATAGCATGTGGTGGTTGATAATAAAACTCACACACACACAGAAATAGCATTCAAACTACTGTCTCTGTCACAGTCTAATATAGTTACAGAGTATTATAGTTTTTAATAATTATGTATATGCAAGCATGACCTAGATATCAACTTATATTCATTTTTTCTACATTATCATACTGTAACGGTCAAGGAAAAACAGCTTCAGACCTTCTCTCTATAACACGAGTATCAACATCATTATTGGGATCATATTTACTGGGAGAGGGAGAGAGAAGAAAGAGCATGTCACTTATTCCGTCCATTAGCTTTATTAGTACATGATGATGAGGCAGATTAAGACCGCAGTGGGTTGGATGATGATGCGATTTGGCAGGGTTATCTGTTATTTCAGGTCCGGCCATTTTGGCACCTCTGTTTGGGCTAGGTTATAATGTGATGTGATGCCCGGGCCCTCGGGGCCACACTGCTGTTGCTACCAGCCTCTCTGATTAAAATCTCCTCTCACCAGCCAGGCTCAGTCTGGATGCCCGCTCACTCCCCTTTTATTTCCAGCTTTCACTTTCTATCCCACATGATGAGTCAGTATGGTGCCATGGACTTTCAGAGACAAATTCAGGCCAGACACTTTATATACCTATACCTGTACACAATCCACTGTTAGAAAACACTGATGTGTTGCAAAAAGTCAAGAAATATTAACATTAAAATGCATATAATAATCCAGTACTAAAAGGAAAAACTGTCCCTGTCAATCCCACATGACTCATCATTACCTTGTAACAGATGTAACGCTGCTCTGTTCAAAGATTATAAACCCTCAGATGCTATGAACCTTTCACATATTTTATATTACAAGCCCTACCACAGTCCATTAAAAAAATATGTGCACAGACCTACATAAGTGAGTTTATTATTCATTTAATCATTATTCATTATTGACATGTCTTTGACATTGTTTTCATTTCTTTTCAATTCACATATAATTTACAAGGTAATAAAAACCATCCTTTTTTTGTGTGTAAAATACAAAAAAAAAAAAACTTACACTGTTCAAATTACATGTGTACAAACATTGTAGAACAGCTCATGATTCATGAGCCCTGAAGCATTTTTACAGGCCTTTGTTCATATTACTTACACATGTAGAGCAGTGATTATTTGATGGTATCTAGTGACTGCCAAAACTCAGCAGGATCGCGGCTATATGTATCCAGTGTAGCTACTGACGAAGATGTAAAATTGCATAAGGTTTGATTATCCAAGCCACATTTTTTTGGAAGGGTTAGTTCAGTTTCACAGGCCACACCCAGGCTTGATTACTGCTGAATCGAGAAATCATTAAAATAAATCCTGTCTGATAAAGTAAAGTAAGATAAAATATTCAAAAAGCACCACATCATGCATTGATGTAAAAAGGTCACTGACATCTATCAGTCTGGAAAGAGATACAAAGTCATATCTAGCTTTGGGACTCCACAGAACAATGGTGAGTGCCATTATCAACAAATGGGGAAAATGTGAAACACTTGAATTGAATTGAATTGAGTTTATGTAGAGCCAAATAACAACAACAGTCATCTCAAGGTGATTTATATTGTAAGGTAAAGACCCTACAATAATGGTGAGAAAAGTGCAACAATCAGATGACCCCTATGAGCAAGCACTTGGTTACAGTGGGAAGGAAAACTCCCTTTAAGAAGACTACTCTGCCAGCACCAGGCTCAGAGAGGGGCAGCAACCAGTTAGGGGTGATGGGAGGGGGACAGGACAAAAACATGCTGTAGAAGAGAGCCAGAGATGAATAAAACCTAAGCATTAAATGCAAAGTAAGGTATAAACACAGAGGGAATGAAAAGAAGAAGAAAAGGTCAGTGCATCATGGGAAGTTCCCAACAGCCTATGCCTATTGCAACATAACTAAGGGAGGGTTTAGCGTCACCTGATCCAGCCCTAACTATGAGGTTTATCCAAAAAGGAAAGTTTTAAGCTTAATCTTAAAAGACAGTGGGTGTCTGAATCATAAATCTAAACTGTGGCATTTTGGATCAGCTGAAGGCTTTTCAGGGAGCTTTTAGGACAGACTGATAATAATAAATTACAGTGGTAGCACCCAAAAGTAATAAATGCATCAACTAGTTTTTCAGCACAACTCTGAGAAAGGATGTTTCTAATTTTAGAAATATTACACAGTCTTACCTATTTTTTTAATATGTGCATTGAAGGACATATCCTGGCAAAAAAATAAATAAAATGACTCCAAAATTTCTCACAGTGTTACTGGAGGCCAAAGTAATGCCATCCAGAATAAGTATCTGGTTTGACACCATGTTTCTAAGATTTGTGGGGCCGAGTACAAGAACTTCAGTTTTATCTGAATTTCTGAGTAAGAAAGTAGAGGTCATCCAGGCCTTTATTAAGACATTCCTGTGGTTTAACTAATTGGTGTGTGTCATCTGGCTTCATGGACAGCTAAAAGCTGGGTGTCATCTACATAGCAATGAAAATGTATCTAATAATACTTTCATGATCCTGGGCCGGTGGCCCAGTGTTTTGAGTTTTTTTGGAAGTTCTGTTTTTTTTTGTTTTAATTCTGGTTGTTGTTCAGGACTTTCAGAACTTTGTTTTCTGTTTAGTTTTCCATGTTCTGGTCTTCCCTGCGCTCCTGTGTGTGTTGTCTAAGTCTTGGCCCTTCTGTGTTTAGGTTCCCTCTCCCTTAGTTCTGGTTTAGTTCTCCCTGTGTTTTCCTTAGTGTCTCTCCCTTGTCTCATGTCTTGTGTTTAGTTGGATGTCCCAAGGTTTCCCTGTGTTTGAGGTTTCTGTGTTGGTCATATTCTGATTGAATTGAATCAATCTGATTGAACTGAATTGAATTGAACTGAATTGAATTGAACTGAATTGAACTGAATTGAATTGAATTGAATTGAATTGAATTGAATTGAATTGAATTGAATTGAATTGAATTGAATTGAATTGAATTTTATTTATATGGCACCAAATCACAACAAACAGTCGCCTCAAGGCTCTTTGTATTGTGAGAAGCAGAGAAGCCCAGACCTCCCTCTCCCCAGCTACCTCCACCAACTCACCCGGAGGGACCCCAAGGCGTTCCCAGGCTAGCCGAGAGATATAATCTCAGAACACCTCACCCAAGAGGCACCCAGGACGCATTCTAGTCAGATGCCCAAGCCACCTTAATTGGCTCTTCTCATTGTGGAGGAGCAGCAGCTCCCCTCCCGAATGGCCATACTCCTCACCCTATCTCTAAGAGAGAGGCCAGCCACCCTTCAGAGGAAGCTCATTTCTGCCGCTTGTATTCACAATCTTATTCTTTTGGTCACTACCCAAAGCTTGTGACCATAGGTGAGAGTATGGTCAAATACCTTGAAGGCCTGTGGTATGTACCCCATTGAGATAATTGGCCTCCGTTGGAGTAGATTTTAGGTAGCTGCTCTGCATTGTGTGTGGTATTGAAGGTAACAGTGGAGGAATGACATTCTTGAACTTAGTAAAAGCACTTTCAGAAAGATATCTACTGTAATGAAATTTATTCCCACTGCTGTGCAATTCATTATTGTAAATTTAAATGTTATTAAGAAACAATCAGAAAGGAGAGTTTTCAGGGAGTACTGCTGAATGTTCAGAACATGAGCCAGAGTATGATTAAAGCGGTGGGTGGGCTCCTTTACATTTTGAGAGAAGCCAATTGAATTTAATAATAGATTAAATGCAGTTTTGAGGCTGTCATTCTCAGCATCTACATGGATGTTAAAATCACCCACTATAATTATTTTATCTGAACTGAGCACTAAATCAGATAAAAAGTCTGAGAAATCAGACAGAAACTCTGAGTAAGGACCAGGTGGACGATAGATAATAACAAATAAAACTGATTTTTGAATTTTCTAGTTAGTGTGGACAAGACTAAGAGTCAGGCTTTCAAAAGAATTAAAACTTTGTCTGGGTCTTTGATTAATTAATAAGCTGGAATTGAAGATTGCTGCTACTCCTCCTCCTCGACCTGTGCTTCGAGCATTCTGACAGTTACTGTGACTCGGGGGTGTTGATTCATTTAAACTAACATATTCATCCTGCTGTAACCAGGTTTCTGTAGGGCAGAATAAATCAATACGTTGATCAATTATTAAATCGTCTACTAACAGGGACTTGGAAGAGAGAGACCTAATGTTTAATAATCCACATTAACTGTTTTCCTTTTTGGGGCAGTAATGGATGCTATATTGTTGTTTGTGAATTTTTATGCTTAAATCATTTTTTGCTGAGTTGTTTTTTGGTGGTCTGGGAGCAAACAGTCTCTTTGAGGATGGGGTTTGGGGTGGATGGCAGGAGGAGAGACGCTGCTGAGAAGTGAGTAAAACTGCACCTCTGCTTCCTGGTCTCAACCCTGGACCATTTGGGGGGGTTTGGTCAGATTTCTAGAAATGAGAGCTGCTCCATCCAAAGTGGGATGGGTGCCATCTCTCCTAACCAGACCAGGTTTTCCACAGAAAGCATTCCAGTTATCTATAAAGTCCACATTCGTTTTTTGGGTACCACTCAGACAGACAGCAACATGTCAGTACTGCTCTGAATGAGGAGGAGACAAGAAAAATACAACATGGTACAATTACACACATGTATGTATGTTTGTATGCTCCCTGTCTCCACATATGGCACAGGGGTTTGCTAGTATATGCAACAGCATTACATTTTCAAACACCACACAACTGCAACTAAATCAGAGTAAAAATATGCAATCATAAGAAGCTGAAATGATGGAAATATAGACTGTGTAGTCTCTAGTCTTGTTAACACTACAAGAAGTCATGCAGCATGATCTCCTTCTGCACAAGTGAGCAACTGCACCATGCAGTAGTCACAGACATGCTCAAAGACCTTAATGGAGGATTCTACAATTGTATATTATCTAAGAGACAGACTGCCAACACTGCCGCCTCTCAGTGTTACCTGTCAGTCACCATCACCTTTGTAATCTGTCAAAATCATGGACAACCCTGAATTTTTTTGCCCCCGCCCCAAAAAAAAAAAAAAAACAGTGATGGAAAATATTAGGTTAATGCAACCTCTGTTCAGCGTATGTACATGTAAGCTCAGGTTTAATATTATTTAATCTATTTCAGGCATTTAAAAAACAAAAAAACTGAGTGAGAGAAGATATTCTTAATATGGTCATCTCAGCTCTGACTGTGAGCAGAGCAGCCATTACCATTTTTGTTTACATTTTTTACACTACAACAAAAATGCCAGTTTCTCATTTTACATTCATTTATATAGCTGCTGTGGTTAGAAAAACCCTGCAGTTTCCTATGGGCAACACCCAACGTAGTTAGTTTCATATTTTGTACATTTTATAAGAACAATTCTTTCAGGCTGGAGCTTGTACCAGGTGATATAAGGTAAATGACGTGGCATACCCTGGACAGAGCTCATTTATATGACTAAATGATTATTAAATGTCTTTGTGTACACTTACTTTTACTACTTAGATCCTTCCATGCTCTGTAGCATATCGGGTGGCAAATGAACGTAACTGTTTTCGATCTTGCGCCAGGGCTTCTGCTTCTTCCCATGACATATTCAATGCCTTTAGATCTTGGTTGAAAGTTCTTCGCCAGGTGTTACGAGGGCATCCACATGCTTTTCTGGCGCCCGGAGGCTGCCAGCGCATTGCCATCTTCGGGATCCGCGCGTTGTCCATACGGAGAATGTGGCCGGCTAGTCAAAGTCTTCGGCATGCAACGATGTTGTGAAGTTTGACCGAGCCACTCTTTCGTAGGACTTCCTTGTTGGTAAACATGATCGACGTAGCGGATCTTTAGGATTTGGTGTTAATGCTAACAGATGCCTTCCAGGTCTCACTGGCATAGATGGCAGTTGGGATCACAATTGAGTTAAACAGGTGGAATTTAATCTTATAGGAAATGGTCGGGGAGGACCAGATTTTGTTCATCCTCCAGAATACCGTTGTCGCCTTCCCAATGATGTCCACCAGCGGAGAAAGAATACAACCCTGCCTGACACCGGCGGTGATCACAAAGAAGTTGGTATGGCCATTTCCGGTCTTGATGCAACAGCTCGATCGAAGGTATACAGGTCCCTGAAAATATTGATGAAGATGGCCGGGACACCATACAAGCACAGGATCTGCCAAAGGGAATCACGGTGAACGCTGTTGACGGCCTTCTTGAAGTCGACAAAATTGATGGTGAGCTGTTGTCGGTACTCGACGCACTGTTCGATGATGTTTCTAAGGAAGAAAATCTGCTCTATGCATGATCGGCCGCTTTGGAACCCAGCTTGTTCTTCTCGCAGTCGTCAGTCAGTCAATCGTTGGAGAAGGATAACATAGAAGGCCTTACAAAGAGAGGAGGGTGATGCCTCTCCAGTTGGTGCACTCAGAAGTATTGCCTTTCTTTGGTAGTTTGACTATCGCACCCTTTCGCCAGTCGTCCGGTACTTGGCCACTTCGCCAGCATTTGATGAACAGAGTTGTCAGCTTTTCCACAATCGCTTGACCACTGTGTTTCAATAGCTCCGCTGGTATTTCATCCAAGCCGGCTGCTTTGTTGTTCTTTAGGCTCTTGATTGCACTCTTCACTTCCTCTATGGTTATTTCACCAATGTTTACCCTGAGGTCTTCTTGGATGTCTTCCACCTCGAAGTTGTAAGTTGTGGTGGATTGAGTGTCTCCTGGAAGTGTTCAGCCCATCGTTTGTTCTTGTCTTCTTGGGTTGTCAGGAGCATCCTGTTCTTATCCTTGTTTGGGACATTTGCATTAGTCCTCGATCCGGTGAGCTCGTTGACGATGCGGTACAGGGTCGTGGAACCATTCCGATCAGCTGCTTCCTGAGCTTCAGTTCCTTTTCATTCCAACCACTCTTTCTTGTCTTTTTGACAGCTTTTCTTCACAAGCCAATCCAATTCAGCATACCTTCGACTCTCTTCCTCTCTGGCTTGCTCAGTTTTGGCCTGATCCCTTTTGAGCTTCGCGATTTTTCTCTCATCAATCAACTTCCATGAAGTTTCTTGGATCCACTGCTCATTCCTCTTGCCTCTGTGTCCCTGAGGCCAGTCCAGAAATCTGTCACACCTTCAAGTTCTCCAAGGAGATCAAAACGATTTTGCAGTTCCAGTGTAAAGGCATTGGCGATGGTCAGATCCTTGAGCTTCTCAATTGCGAATGGTCTCTTTGGTGTGAGCTGCCTTTGGCTCTGAAGTTTAACTTCTGCTCTGACTAGATAGTGGTCAGATCCAACGTCTGCTTTCTGATAGGCCCTCGAGTCGTGCAGAGCTGACCTCCACTTTGGCTGATGCAAATAAAATCGATCTCGTTGGATGTGCACCCATCTGGTTATCTCCGGGTCTTTTTATGGATCCTTCGGTGCTGGAAGTACGTATTACCGATGCACAGCCCATTGTACTCACAGAATGACACCAATCGTCCGCCGTTGTAACTAAGGCATGCAGAGGATGAGTACGCTCCAATCACGGTCTCCAATCCCAGTTGGTCACCGCCCAGCTGGGCATTGAAGTTTCCAATAAGGATCTTTAGGTAGTGATTGGGGATGTCACTGAGCACATCTTGTAACTGATCGTAGAAATCGTCCTTTGAAGCATCTTCTGCACTGTCCGTTGGCGCATAGGCCTGCACAATGGTCATTTTGGCATGTCCGAGTCCAAAACGGGCTGTGATGATACAATCGTTAATAGGCTTCCACTCGATGAGTGCTTCCATGGCTTCTTTACTCAGAATGAGACCGACGCCACATTCATGTCATTCCTTGTGACAAGAATACAAGAACGTTTGTGTACACTACCAATGCAATATAACTTTGAAGAATCAATACTATCTCTCTTTCAACCTTCAACTGACCAAATTCGCAAAATGATTAAATAAATTTGTGTGATGCTGTAGCTACATTTTTGCTGTTTGAAAAGAAAGCCAAAACAGATTTTAGATGTTCAGGTGTTTCATGCAGCTTTCATCTGGTAATCCTAGTTGGTGCTCACTGGGATGTTTGCTATGTGCTATCGTAAAGTTGGTGTTACTCTTCTCTCTTGCACTTTCACTAATGATGGCTCTGGCAAACTATTTACTCCTTTTAATAAAAACAAAACCAAAACAAAAGAAAAAATGTGTGTATTAAATAAGAAGACTGATTTAAAGATAATTCATTTCATTGCTGTTGTTGTTTTTTGTATTTGTATGGATTAAAAATAAAAGATCAATTTGACTCCAAACTCATAGTGCTGAGGAAATGGTCTGACACAGTCCTCTGGCACCTAAAGGGGCAAATGAAGGTGACACCGATGGAAGCGCTCTGACTCCACCTGCCAGTCACTCTATGTGAAACAGCTGAAATGTGCTCTGGGACATGGCTGACAACGAGATGTGGGTGTTCAGCCTCACATGATTCTCCCAAAGGAGTCTCTCCACATAATGAGACAAGACTAATGTCATTAATTGGTGCTTAAATTAATGGTGCCTGCTAAGGACATCTTTGTGTATTAAGGAGTAGCCATTTCATTTTCTACAGCCCCATTGTGCAAACAGCTCACTCCTGCAGATGTGCTGTAAATAAAGCAGAAGTGTTTTGCTTCAGGGCAGGAATGAGACGGTCATTTACTATTCAGATCAGCTGACAAAGTTTCAAATAGTGAGGCCAGCATCACAGGCTGCATTAGGCTTTTTTGTTGTCATTTTGATGGACAGGGTGGCAGAGTAATGGTGTGATGCTCACACATTTTGGGATTTTACCTTAGACAGCGTCTATAAAAAGCAGACAGCTCAAAGAGCTTCACTGATGAGAGAGCTCAAAGTGAAAAAAACAGAATGGTACAAGCTGATGAGCAGGATATCTCAGCACAAATAGCTAAAAAATAGCCAAACAAAATTGCAGTATTATTGATTAATAATACAAATGGACAAATGAAACTATAAAATGAACAGCTAGACCATTCTGGCTGTAGTGAATCTTGGTTCTCATATGTATAACATTTAGACCACAGACAGCTGAAGTGAATAATTCAATTCAATTTAATTGTATTTATACAGCACCAAATCACAACAAGCAGTCACCTCGGGGTGCTGTATATTGTAAGGTAAAGACTCTACAATAATACAGAGAAAACCCAACCATTAACCATCCCCCTATGAGCAAGCACTTGGCAACAGTGGGAAGGAAAAACTCCCTTTTAACCCTTTCATGCATAGTGGTCACTACAGTGGACAGCTGTCCAAAGCTGTTCTCTTGTATATGCATGTGTTTTGTTGTTATAGTTGCATATCAGCCACTGCTGCCTATTGGCCTGTCATGTGAAGTTGTATTTCTTATATTATTTGTCATTTGAATGTAATTAACAGCATCAGGATTAGTCAGTGCTAACAGTAGTGACAGTGGATCTGAGGATCAAATATCATTTTCTGTTACTGGTTTGTTAAACACATATTTCTCTGGTTCAAAGGTCAAACTCATGGCGTCCAGCTGGGTGGATATGTTTGTAACTCCACGAAAAATAGGTTCATAAACAAAATTTCAATTCTATTTTTGTTTCATGGCTAAAGAGGAATAAAAACACTCAGGAAAAAAATCTTGACTGAGGTTCGAGAACCACTGTTCTATAGTGTTTTTAATCACAGTGTGTGTGAGTGTGTCTTAAAGTGGAGGAACCTCCTGACACTTTCTTAAAATGATGATAAATAAATGAAAAGCATGATTTTATAAAGGGTTACATAGATGTCCTATCACTAATTTTTCAAATAATTTATGGACTGCATCATTTTAAAATGCAGTAAACCACCTGCAACAAACCACTTTGTGTTATTCTTTAAATATAAATGGAGCGCTCTGAAAGCATCACTCTTGGATATAATAAACTAATATTGCATATCTCTGGTAACTCACTACAGTAATTTTAAGGTCATAAACTATGTTTGCAGACAGGTTAGAGAGCCCTGACTATCATTAGCATTAAAGTAGTTTCTTCTGTGACAGGTAAGGCACTCGCCCTCTCTCCCACCCCCACAGAAGGACGGGTATCACTCTGAGCCCCTCTGCCAGAGTACACGGCCCTCTTCAGAGGAATCAACGCTGTATTTACAGAACACTGTCATAAAAACAGACCAGTTTGTGTTTTCTTGAACTGTAGGATCACATTAAAAGGAGAGATTTTTGCTTTTCTCGTTTTAGTGCTTGCTGTTCAACTGTCACGCATCATTTGCATCACAGTGAAACTTTTTCACCTCTCACCCCGCCAACGCCCTCTCTGTGTGTCTGTAGAATTTCTGAGTGAATACCAAGTATGCAACCCAGAGTCTATTAATAAAACTGGTGTTAAGACATCTGTAAACTTTGTGACATCATGTTGAATTTATAATAAAGTGTGATTTAAAAATATGCACAAGTCGTTTCCACCTGATGGAGTGATCTGGAAAGTTAGAATATGCCTGTTTGGTTTATTAACCATTCTTGTTAAATTGGGGCAACAGTGAGAGCTGAACTCTACGCAGGAGAAATTGTCAGTTTCAACAGCAAAAACACAAACCAACAAAAATCAAGTTGGAAAAACTTAAATTTACAGAATTCACACAGTTTAACCACCATTTTATTAGGTGTCATCTTAATGTGCTGTTGTGTGGAAAGCACCATGAGATTTGCTGTCACATGTACATTGGAAAGGCCTTTTCCCTGCCCCCACAGCCACAAAGTTAGCACTGGGTGGAATCATTCATTTAAATGTGCAAACATACATGGAAATGCAGTTTATAAGGTTAAAACAGAGCTTGAACTTCAATAATTGGTATGATCACCTTTATTCTTCAGCACAGCCTCAACTCTCTATGACTGATAGTGTTCCATGGTGTGTTTTTTTAGTTTTACTGCATTGGCAGCATGTCTGGGATGTTTCTGTGCTGATACATGAATTTTGACAAGATCTCAAACACCACTGGCTGAAATGCAGCCCCGAACCACAACAGCACCTGCTCTATGTTTTACAGACAGCGGTAGATGCTCACTGTTGTACCTCTCACCTCACCTCCTCCATATATAGTGTGTGTGTGTGTGTGTATATATATATATATATATATATCAATGATAATTTGAACAAAATTTTCCAGTTTGTGTTCATCACTCTGCCTTTTTAAGCAATTGATAGTTTGTTGTTAACTGGCTTAATTCCTCTTCATGTACAAGGACAGGAATATATGTGTGCATGCGTGCGTGTATGTGATTTTTAAGGTATCAAGATAATTACTTCATTTCAACATAGCACAGACCAACTGATAGGATACAGTGGAACCCAAAAAGAGGTGCTGCAGAGTCAGCATAGCTGGATCATTGTATCAATATGTTGCTGAGTAGAATTTGCTAAATTCAAGGCCAAAATCATTGTCCTGTACATGCCATAAATTTTTACTGGTAGAAAGATCCAACACAAATAGCTTTTGGCAATTTTACATGAAAAACACAATGTGGTTCTCACTCTTTAAGACCTTTCATTAGTCAAACTAGTTATAAACTATAATCATGCAAAGCAAACACAAAGCCCTTTTAGAGATAAAAGAGCAGACTGTGAGATAGGAGCAGAGCGGACTGCCTCAGGCTCTTGTTTATTTCTGCAACTGCGCCTGCAGCTAGGGTTCCAGATGGGTCTTTTACTTCAGAGAAGTCAAATATTTTTCAAATTCTTTCCCATGGCAACCGCATTTCCCTTCAACAGAGACTCCAGTGACCACTCCCATAAATTAAAAACAATTTTGCACTGGGGAGATAAAAATGTTGAGTCCAAAAAGGAGCTGGAATGTACAAGAGAGAAAAAAGGCAGATGATGACAGTGCTTCACCATTTATGTTGTAGAATTTCACAATAATGTGCCTCAATAGGGGAGGAAATTGACTGTGTAAAACCGAATCATTATGATGGCTGCCTTTCCTTTGTAATGACAATGTGTGTCTCTCCACATCACATCAGTGTACATGCCCTGAAAATCATGCCAGGAAATGAGTTCGGAAGATGACTGCTAGCTGCCAATGAGAGTGAAAGAAACACCAGAGGATTGCTACAAGCCATTTACACCTAGAGGAAGGCTGGGTATGAGCACTGTTTTGGGATATTTGACAGGAATCAGAATGTGAAAAGCAAAAGTCAATGAAAGTTAGGGGATGGAAGTGAAAATGGAAAGCAACAAGATCATATCAATTTCTTTGCTGAACAAATTACTTATGAACAAGTTGAAACATGAGTAGGAAGAGACAGAAAGTTGACCTGAGGTCTAGCAAGCAAGCTACAGTAAAGTCACCATTTCAGGTGATGACCTCATGAAGCTGATTGAGAGTATTGGCCTATGTCGAGATGTCTGGCCAGCATTCCGGGATTCTGGGGTGCCCCCACATCCTGTGGGGGGTGGGGCACTCAGGTGAGGGAGCAGTAGTTTCCCACAGGAGGCCAGTTGGTTCTGGACTCAGGACCACTGTGTGTGTGTGTGTGTGTGTGTGTGTGTGTGTGTGTGTGTGTGTGTGTGGACAGCAGGGCCTTGGTCTGTGGCTTGCTGAGCCTTGGCACCTGTGGGACACGGTTGCGGAGGGTGGGAGTGACCCATCCCTTTCACTCCCTACCACTTCCCACTGATTGCCACTGCTGCCCCTGGGGTGTGGGTGTCCGTGGATCCCAGGGTTCATGGCCGGATGGCGTGGCTCTTGGCCCGCTTCCTTGGCGGTTGTGGCCTGGGGAGTGGGTCGGGCCTCTTTGGCGTGGGGGGGTCTGCTGAGTGTCAGGCAGGTGCCTGGGGGGTTGGCTGCTCATTGCCTCTGGCTCTCTGGACTCTTGCCCTTTGACCGTGGGGGCTCCGTCTGTGGTCTCCCTCCTTCCCCCTCTGGGGTGTGTGCGCGGTTGCCATCGAGATGTGTGGCCTCCTGTCTTCTGAGCTCCTAGTGGGCCGTGGATAGACCGGGTCCCCTGGGTC
The DNA here is from genome assembly GCF_007364275.1 of Archocentrus centrarchus. Taxonomy (NCBI): domain Eukaryota; kingdom Metazoa; phylum Chordata; class Actinopteri; order Cichliformes; family Cichlidae; genus Archocentrus; species Archocentrus centrarchus. The sequence goes on along the minus strand of NW_022060266.1, from coordinate 2,495,646 downwards.
CTTCCCTGTTTGACTCTGGATGACGGGGGGTGTGGTTGCAGTTTCTTGCCCGCATTAGTGAGTACGTTCCATGACAGAGGCACATACACACATTACTGTAGGCCACAGCAAGATTCTGTGTATGTGTGTATATGTGCATGTGTACAGATATGTGGATGTGTACAGATATGTGGATGTGTACAGATATGTGGATGTGTACAGATATGTGGATGTGTACAGATATGTGGATGTGGGTATGTATGTATGTATATCGTTCTTTGATTATTTTTGTCTCCCCTTTGTTTTGTTTTTTTTTTGTTTCTTTTCTCTTTCTCACTCTTTTTCTTACCCCTTCCTTCCTACCTGTCATGCCTGGCATAAATAAATAAAATAAAATTATAATACGAACATTAACAAGAGTAGCCTACAGAAAATTTATAGAGCTGTTCTTGTAAAAGCAAATATGTTTGGTACATCAGAGCATTCGGATCATCATTCCAATTGCAAAAACTGCCAGACATGACAGGCTTAAAAAAAAAAAAAAGCTCTGACCATGAATCATAATGTTGTTCATGCTAGTCAAGAATGTTTGAAATGTTAGAAAAATATTGTAGCAATGGTTATTAAATTGCAGACAGCAGTGTGGACAGTGGATGTGTGTACGATTATTGACATAATACTGTACAATATATTTCTTTTCATGACTTACTCATTGTCATCATTTTTGAATACAGTCATCCACACTAATAAAAAGTATACATTCTCTGTACTCTCTCTTACTCTTGTCTTGGCGGCCCCTCCCTGAGCATCGTTCTGCCTATTACTGCCATCAAGTCCTTATTTATAAGTGATCATCTGATCACTGGTATTCTCTCTTTAGGGTCTTTACCTGACAGTATAAAACACCTTGAGGAGACTGTTGTTGTGAATTAGTCATATTTAATTAAAAGTGTAGGGAAATTAATAGCTCTGTCCTAGCACACACATTATCCTTTAATTCCAGTCCTTAATAATACAATACCTATTGTTAGTCTTACTGGCAGTGGTACTAAAGAGAACATTACGGTCTCAGAAAAGCTTTTTTTTTTTTTATCTGTCCTCATTTCCAGTAATATCCATTTCCAATGCAGTTGCAATGAATGTCTGACTTTTTCTCTCATATGAAAACAAACACTTACACAAATGATGCAAAGAGAAAGGAAATAAAAACACAAGAGGTATCAGTAACTATTAGAAGCAAAAGAGAGCAGGTTTTCATATCATTTCCGCACAGTCAGACACTAATATCTGTTCCTGTGGACAGCCTCTATGACCATTCATATTCATAGCCTCAGCCTTGCAGTCATTAAATTTTACCCTGGTGGACAGTGTCTACAGTCATTCACTGTACACTACACTGATCCTACTGTGCAGTCATAGCCCCATCCCTTAAGTCTTAACTTTGTAATAATAATTTCAAATTACTGCTAACTTTAGCATAATTTTGTCAAAAATTAGGGTCATTCAGATCAGTGTCATTACTCTGAAGTGGTTTGTTGTCATTTTCCAGATTTACTGGAAAACAATAGGTTTGCCATTCTGTTGTTATCCACTGAGCTGTTTTTATTCTACTTGATTGTTGGTAGAGGTGCCATTATTTTTAGAGCTACATTAGTGAGCCCATGTCTCAAACTGCAGTACAGAGCAGTTACGAATGTATGTTCTGATTATGTTTGCTACAGGTGAAATTGAAATGGATGGACATCAAGACTGATATGATATCCAAAGAGAAGGATGGCACCTTTGAGGGGGATTCCTGGTTGGGCTGTAGACACCTTTATTTGTTGACGATAGTGACTGGACACTTTGAAAAGTGGTTAGGCCAGTAATTGTTTACATGTGTGTTTTCTATTGCTGCTGTGTATCAATAAAGCACTTTCTTTAAATCAATATGTTCCTGGCAAGTCCTTTGCTTCATTATACAAACAACAAACATTTATAAATATTTATGACATTAATTATTGCCGAGCAGTATCCCCAGCCATCATTTCCCAACTTACTAAAGATTTTGCTCAATTGACAGCTCTGCTTCTGACTTTCTCAGAAACCTCCAGTGCAAAAAAGTTTTCACTCATAGAACAACCTTTAGCAGCAATAACTTACAATAGTCATTTTCTGAATGACTGTGTCAGTCTCTCACACTGTTGTGGAGGAATTTTGGTCCATAATATTGCTTCACTTCATTGAGGTTGGCAGGCATTTGTTCATGCACAGCTCTCTTGAGGCCCTGCCACAGCGTTGAGGTTGGGTTGAGGTCTGAAATTTCACTGGGCCACTGAAATGCCTGCATTCTTTTTTTTTTCAGTCATTCTGTTACATGACACATTTTTGATAAGTTGTTGCTGTCAGACAGATGGCCTGAAATTTTACTCTAGAATAGTTTAGTACTGGATTTAACGGTTGGCTCAGTGAGCCCGTGACTACAAAATAAGCCAAAATTATCACCTCTCCACCTCCATGCTTGACAGCTGGTGTCTGCCATGTTCTTCTTTAGAGAGAGGCTTTCTCAAACAGTCAGAGATGACATGCACAGTAACAATGCTCCACCACTGTTCTTCAGTTAGCTTAATCAGCTGAAACTGAGTAGCCTCTTTAACAGCAAGTTCTTTCATGCAAGAAAGTTATAAATGAAGAAATGAGCGGTCAAAGCTATCATGATGTACCAGGGCCAGAGTTAATAGTGGTCTGCACCAGTGCAAAACACTCTTATGCTGTCAAAAAGCTACTGTCAAAGTTTATCAAAGGGCTGTCGAGTTAGTTTTGTCAATGACAGTGGACAGGCAAATTAGCGCGATGATATATCTGCAAAAACTACACCCATGGGAGTGGAAAGTTCTACTAACATATGCAGTCATGTTCATTTTAATAATTACCAGCCAAGAGCAGCACAGCCAATGAGGGAGTGTGAGCAAGGGAGTGATGTCCTAATCAAAACAATACAGTGGAAGGTTTTACATCCACAGCATTGCAGTTAAGATCAATGAGAAGAGGCTGAAGAGGAATTAATCATTTTCTAGCAGGGTGAACTCGTGTGTGAGACATTCGGGGGGACTGTGTGAGGTCCTGCGGAGTGAGACTCAGGTGGAGTGCAGGGTTTATCCAGAGGAGAGCTGCATTACTGCAAACTATCCCACCGTATAAACCTGAAATCTGTGTGTAAAGGCTGATGTGTGCAATGTGTAGAAAAGCATCAAACATTATTTACCATCAGATCCTGAGCCATCTGCGTGTTAATTCAAGATATTAGTAGCATGCCATGCGCATGGCTCTGGTTTTTTCTGCAGGCTGTATGAGGCTTCAGGCACTCATTAAATTCAGACACACTAACACAGTCACATTAATAGCTGAATTTTGACAGACATTGCAATATGGGACGTATGGCTCCTATAGAGAGGTTAAAAAAAACAAATTACATGAAAATGCATGTGAAAAGACGTGCAAACATGTTTTAATTATGTACGTGTAGAAATGTGATTAAAACCTGAAACTCAGTTTAGTGCTGCTCAGTTTCAATAAAATGCTAGTATTATTATCGAGGAGTAGAACGGGCTTCAGCTCGAAACACTCATACACTCACTGTGAGGACGGAGTGAAAAGTTACTGGACAGAGCCAAAGTTTTAGCATTGCGCTCACAGCTTTGAGCTGTCCTCATGTGATACATTTCCCCTATGATTGTGTGTTGGGAAAGGGAAACTCCTAAAAATACATATACAATAAAGGTCAGCCATATCAGTGTCCACACTTTTCAGTCTGAAAAATGATACTGTGCATCTTCATTAAATCCCAGCAACAGCCTTTTAAGGCCAAAAGAAGATTTTGCTATTGTGCAAGTCCATTAGTAATTCTGGCCTGTGGACACAGTTATTATTGCAGATGACCTCATTAAATTTAGATTCCCTTTCAGAGCACAAAGGGAGAAGCTACAAACACATGCAGGCAATCAAGATATTTTTTAAAGTGAGCCAATGGATTTGCAGTGTTTAAGAATTTTAGTCAAATGATAGAAATCGGTCCATAACGAACACAGGTGCATCCAGTAACACCACAAATCACTTTCATATAGTTTGTTTTTCTTCATCTGTCAGATCTGCTACCTACATCATTGAAATGTCTGTCAAAGTGCAACAATTAATGTGATTCAGAGAGATCAGAAGTGTCTTAGACTAATATCTGAAGCTTGCAGTATATAACGCTATCTAATTAATAATCAGCATTTCATGGAATTCAAAAACAACAGCAAAAAAATGGCGATTGCACATTTACACACACGACATAGTTGCTGTCCAACTTCAATATCCAAATGAGTCAGGATCTGATGGTAAATAATGTTTGATGTTCTTCTGTACGGATCAGCTGTAACACAGACTCCAGGTTTACATGGTGGTGTCAGAAAGCAGTTAATCCTGTGCAAAGAGGTCGAATTCAAAATTCACCAGAGAATCAGGAAGCGAGAGACAGCATCACTGTTAGAGAGGCAGCTATCCCACAGGAAGGAAGGAGACAGAGAAGACACATGGCAGGGGGGCTGAAAGCAGCATGGAAGAACTGATGAAGATGGTCAGACAGATGATTTTATGTTTTTAAATTCTATCTGACATTTGATCTCTTTGCTAAGTTATAGTTAAATAATGTAAGCTTGCCACTATTGTTGTGTGTGTTAGCGGGTTGGTGGTGTGTGCTGTCTTTTTTCTCATTTCAGGGATTGGCAAGCTGGTGTCTCTTCACGGACTGGGCGGAGCAGGGAGCGGAGGCACCCAGATCCTGCACACCTGCAGCGAGTTCCCAGCGATCAGCCCAGTATTGAAGACTGCGCCAGAGCCCCCTACCTTTGCCAGAGTGCCTGTGTCCATCTATGGTACTAACCTTCTGGCACCTGCTGAATGATGAGTGTCTGTTAGGTTGTCCTCTTTTTGGTGTATCTGTCATGTTTAAGTTTTTTTGTGCTTGCTCATGGCAGATTACGGACGCCTGTCATCGCTGTTCTGGATTACCTGGTCTCCCTGCCTGCCTGCCCTCCCAGAGACATCAACAGGCCACCCCGCTCGCTAACCCCCCCGAGCAGCTCCACCACACTCTCCTCACGTAAGCTTTCCCTCATATAGCTGTCTCTCCCTCTGTGTAGCACTCCTACCTTATAACTATTTCTCTCTCCTCAGACTGGCTCCCCCACCCATAGCATCCTTGCCCGTTACCTGAGTCTGGTTATAGCAGTGGATGTTTGCTGAGGGCGTCTCTGTCATCTCCTGGTTATGTTTGTTCCCTGCTTTGAAAGAATAAACGTTTTTGTTTATTGCCTGTACTTTGTCTGCGTTTGAGTCCACCTTAGCTCGACACCAAACCATAACAACTATAGCCTTAGAAACAAATGATAATTAGAAATTAAAACGTGCATGCATGAGGGCATGCATGTGATCAATGCACTCCTCTACTTAAACACAAGCCATACCTGTCCTGTTCATTTGTTCATTCTGATGCTCTGGGGGTCACTTCCTTGGGGTGAATTTGCTGGGACGTCCACTCGTATGAAGATTGTGGCATTGTGGTAACAAACACCGGAATGCTCCAGAACAACAAAGTGCCAAAATGTCTGTTTTTTAAGAGGTGGTCAATTAATCGAGTGCATGTGATTAGCAGCCCCTGGCTGCCACTTACACTCTTAATTCCAGTAGAAGAAGCAAATGTGTACAGTACATAGTTTTTCACAGGACAGTCTAATATAAAAGTGCTGTGAAAATGTTCTACAGCTTTGTGCAGGACATTTAAGCTATAGAGAGCTTAAAGTGGTCCAGAAAATGATTCTAAATCAACATTTCAGTGTGGACATTAAATTTAGGATCACAGCTAACCAAGTAATCCAAACCACACAGAATCATCAAAATGACTAACCTCATGTTGTGGATAGGGTCAACTCAGAAGTTCTCTTGGCTGAATTTTTTATTTTTTTGGTTTTCAGTGTCTTTCACGTGCCATATGATAACACGTGTTCCTGTCCACAGCTTAACCCTCATCTTACAGATTCCCTGTGTTAATGTGTTTAAATCATCCTAGCTACAACTCTAGCTATAGCACTCCAAACGTAGCCGGTTTGTAGTATTTCATGTTCATGTACATCAATAACAGCATCAATTATATAATTATTTCTCTTTTTTTCCAATAGTTACTTTAGTCACAGTGCACGTCATCTTTGGCTGTAAACAAGCTAGCTAGATTACTGCTAACTTCTAACCTCACACACACTCACAGCCACACTGATCATTTTATGAAGTTGAAAGAATTTGGACAAATTTTAACTCTCACGGTTTGTTTGCTTTTGGGAACTGAAGGAGCACTTTGACCCAGAAACAGGTCTGTTGTCAGACTTAATAAGCATACAGAATTCCACCCAAGATTATATAGTGTTGTATTTGAATGTGTTACAAGGAGGACTTTTTCATGTTTTCACTCACAAACTGAGTGAATGCAGTTTGCATCTATGTGACTTGTACATTGCAACAGTGTCATTCAATCTCACAAGAGTGAATGGGTGGGTGTGCCATACAGGGTCCACTGTAAACAATAATATAGCTTATTTGTATGTCTACTGCCAGTGGTGATTCAGACAGCTACCAGTGGTAGTGCTGAAGAACATGAGCATACGAAGCAGATTTTCAACAGATTTTGACAAAAACAAAAAAAAAAAAAATCACATTTGACTCAGAATGACGGCCATAGTGAATCTGAAACATCACGCTGAGTTGTGGCGTTCCCTGTCTTGGGGAAACAGCTGATTGAGGATAGCAGGAAATCATTACCAACAACCATCGGCTAATTAGTGACTGTTTGGATTGCAGGAAGAAATTACATACAGATGAGGACAAAATTGTTGGTACCCTTGTTGCTCTCCTCAGCTTTCTGTGGTCCATGTTCAGTGTGGTACAAACCATGATGCCTGAGAACAGCAACTACTTTCCACCCTTTAAATAGGCAGACTGAGTGATTACAAGTTAGAAGACAGCCGTGATGCTAATTACAGGACGTACCTCAGTTTAACACGTCCCTAGGGTCAACTTATTTACAGCCTTTTCTAGTCCAGGCCAGTTCCATTAGTTTGCTTTTTAAAATAATTCTGTTGAACCACAATTCAAAAGCAATGTCTGCTTTTCATTAATTAATTTTCAGTGAATTGTTATTTATTACTTTTGTTAGTTTCAAGATTTTTCAGTGACCATTGTGGATTTTTATTTCTTTAACAGAAAGGTACCAACAATTTAGTTCATGTCTCTAACAGAAAATAGCAGAAACATACAAGAAGTACCAATAGACCATATTAGAGCAGTGTCAGGGCCGCGAGCCCAATGATCCAGCAGGAAGGTAATGTATGTAGATTGGCATATTATGTCTTCCTGGACTACATCTTTCACCTCAGAGGAATAGATCTGTCACACCTTAAATTCATTAGCATGCGTAATAGAATTTTTAATTATTCTTCTATTCAGCAGAGTCTTCATCCATTGTCTTCTGCGAGATTACTACAACTGGTGATATGCCATTATTTTTTAATCCATTTGCTTTGTAAAGTATACAGTGTGAATATCCCACTCTTCCTCCTGCAAGCATTTTTTTTTTTCTCACTGTCAGTTTGAAACAAGTGCCTGATTAAATAGAAACAATGATGCAAGTTTCAATACACAAATTGGAAAAGCTAATCCGCTGCTTAAGATTTCCTCAGGGTGGGAAGATTGTAGACTCTGCCCTGGGAGTTTGTTGGGAAAATTGTGTTCTATGAATTTTCTGCAGGCGTATAGAGGCATGTGCTCCAGCGATCTAGGTCAGATCACCATGTGTATGAGTGCATGTGAGTGCAAGTAGTTGTGTGCAAAATTGAATTTCCCAGAAAAAAACTACACTGATATTCAAAGAAAGTACATTATCCAGGAATTTCACAATTCATGTTCATGCTGGTATGTAAAATCGATGGCAATTATCACCAATATAAACAAAAGATTCATTAAAAGTAAAAGCAAGCTAATATTCAACAGGTGTTTCAAAATGAGCAATTGCTACATTAATACAACAGTTCTGGAAATAGCTGACAGCAGCAGCTGCTGCAATATTGTATCACCACCTACTCTGTCAATCCTATCTGATGCAATATCTAAAAGACATTGCTAATCTGCCACTAATGCTTGAAGTGAATACAAATGAAATCCATTTCTTGGGGTTAACCCCTCTGTTTAGAAACACCTTCTGTTTATTAACCCTTCAATTTAGGGACTACTATGACCTCTGTCTACTGAAGGCTCTGCGTTTTTTGGCCACAAGAACAGCCTAGCTAACTGCAGATAGTGCACAGACATAATGCTATTTTTTATCTGGAGAGCTGCTTTGGTTGAGCTGAGACCCAGATTTTGACCCAGGGGGTAAAAAGCTAGTGTACTCCTCATGCTGGCCCAAGCCTGGATAAAAGGGATGGATGTCTCAGCAAGGGCATCTGGCATAAAAACTGCACCAAATTTAATATGCTGATCGGTTTGCTATGTCGACTGCTTGGGAAATAAGGGAGCAGCTGAAAGTATGTTTTTCTTTGAGCTTAATTTTGATTACTCCTCCTTGATATAAAGTGTTGAATTGCAATGAATGCATTTCAATTTTATACCTCTCATCTGCATATCCTGAACAGTTATTGCTGCATGAGGCCAAAACTAGTAACATGATTAAATTCCAGTGATCATCTTGTTAAAGTATAGTGTTCTGTTGGGAAACCTGGGCTGCTAGCATTCTCCAACCTAAACACTACTCTATACCAAACACTTCCCCCAGGGCAACAGCACACCCTGTTGGAAGTTGCCTCCCCCTACAGCCTGACACACTGCAAGGAAATGCCGAGGAATCTGATGAGGAATCTGATGAGGAATCTGATGAGGAATCTGATGAGGAATCTGATGAGGAAGAGCACAAAGCTTTGACCTAGCCTCCAAACTTCACCATTTACAATTTAGCTGAGCATCTGTATGATGTAAACAAACAAGTCTGTTCCACTTAAAAGACACATGTGATGCACCTTCATTCAATACCATCTGGATTTGTGAAGAAAAGGGCAAATTAAGTGAGATTTAAGTGGAGCTGGGTATATAAATGCTTTTTTTTTATCAATAGATCTTCAACTAGTAATTTATTGAAAAAGTCTATCACTGTCAGGGCAGTTTTTCATCAAGATGAATCTTGATGTCAGAGTCAAAGCTGCATTTCCTCACACTAGCCACATGTAATTAGAGAACCTTTTAATTCGAGCTAAGCTGAATGATCAGTCCACCACCTCCATGCATCTGTACATGAGCACAAAAGTCACTGAAGTTGTCTAATGAAAGAAGTAACACCATGCACGGAAGGTAAGGTAAGCTACTATAATATTAAATGTTTTTTCATATGCTGCCTGCTGTCATTATGTTAAGTGACGTGACAGAATTGTAAGAAAAGTGCTTTCCTACCTCATCCCCCAGCTGTACTGAATAAGGTAATCCACTGCCTTTCATCTTGTGTTACCATCTCAGATTTGTTGAAGTGAATATTCACAAACAGGTCAGCTATCCATTTCATACAAGGTATGTAAAATCTCAACTGAGTGACTGTCATATTGTGCCTTAGCAGCAGAGCACAGGGAGAGGACTTCACCCAAAACCATCATTTTTTTTCATAAATGTAACTAAGTTCTCAGTGCCTAAACATATTCACAGAATCAAAGGTAAACTGTTTGATCAATATTAACAGAAAATGCATTATGCAAAATTGCATGTGATTTTTATGATTTTTTTTTTTAATTTCTTTTTGTCTCCCCAACACATAACGTTCCTTACAGAGTTTAGGCTCATACTACAAAGTGCCACAATGCTTTTTTGGATGAATACAGCAACAGCCTCTAAAGCAGAGGGAGCTCACAGCTTCTCCCTGATGAAGCCATTTACCAGAGCTGATGGAACAGCTTCTTTCTGTCACTGCAAACTAAGCAGAAGGCAGAAGGAGGGAGAGAAAGGCAGAGACAGAAACAATTAGCCTACGGGTCCCTGAGATCATAAGTAATAATTTGAATGAAATTAAGTGTCAGGTTTAACAACTAGGGATAATTTCACTTTTCAGTTCTTCCTGGGGGAAATATGGCCTTTAATTGAGTTAACACTTTTTGTTTGGCAAACACTCCCAAAGCAGACCAAGACTGCCACTGTGCCTCATTACCAACACCCAGAACTGGTGTCAGAGCCTAACATTTCCTACCATGTCTGCGTCTGGTCTGCTGCCTCTCCCAACATCCTTTATCATCAGCATGACAAAAATATGTTTTTCTTTATCAGGAAATACACGAAGAAAAACATTTATTTAGCCTATCATGAAGATACAAATGCAGGATATATTTCAGTGAATACCTGTGAGATATACCTTTGGGTTTGGGTTTGGGTTGACTAACTGATACCAAGAGTGACATTAATCCAGGCATAGACTGCAAAATTAAATCAGATGAAGTGTAATAAGCTTGCATTTGCATTATACATTAACTAAGGATTAATTTAAGTCTTATTTGGAATTAGTATAGAGGAAAAATACAGATAATGTAGAGAAAACAATCTCCTAATGCCGCTAAGAGCTCAGCTGAAAAGACCAATGATTTTAGTCTCACTTTCTGTGTCCCTGTCGTACTGTTGGTGTGTAATTCTCTCAGTAAAACTGAGAACATCCTCTCCACTCTGCTGTCTGATCATTTCCCCCACGAAAAAAACCATCTGTTGACAGTGCCTCCCATTGAGTCCATTGTGGTCCATTACTCTACCTATAGGGAAGAGGTGCGGGTGGTAGATTGTTGTTATTTGGACACCATTCCACTCCCACATCCAAATCCCATTTCCACCTTCCACCCAGTGTCCTGCAGGCTGTCTAATAGTGTCCTGGAAGTCTCTGCGGTGGGTATATTGAACAGTACAGTAGGTGAACAATGGGAAGGATATATAGAGTTTGGTGTGTGTTTGTGTTGCTGTGTGCAGATAGTTTGAAGGGTTGTTATTGTGAAACAGAAGGAAAGCAGTGGTGCCGTCACAGTGCCAGACAGAGCCCAGGATAACAGTGAACCCAATGGCGTGTTAAATGGGAAATCATCTGTTTTCAACCACAGATTTAATGTCATTGCTGCTCCCATTCTGCTATGCTTTCCTATTCCATTCACTGCTCTCTCCCCTCCTGAGTCACTTTAATTTTGTTTTTTGTCCAAATAACATCAAATTTCACATACTCCTCTCTTTGCAGTCTTCTGCCAACCATCTACTTTAGATTTCTTTGAGTATTCTGTCAGCCATAACCCTGTTCTATCTCCAACCTCATCTTGGCCCCTGCAGGCCCTCAGGTTATTTTATATGGCATGGCCGTTTTCTACCTCATGTTCACAATGGGCCATTTGGGGTTGCAATGTCAGTCCATGTGCTTTCACATCATCAGCAAAACACTAGGAATATCTCGCAGCAGGGCATTTCCATTAATAACTTGACAAGATGCCTGGAGAGAACAGTGAAACATAGGAAACGCCCCCCACCATTTCCACCAGCTCTGCCATCAAGCAGACCCACTTCTCCAACTCCCTGCCCAGATGAACTCATCCATTTACAGCCTTGGTTAATGGCCTAACACATGAAGAAAGTCATCAAGCCTTATGGCTTTAAAAGTGGCTTTAAAAGAGGGTGCTTGATTGAAAAACACTGCAAATTGTATTTTTTAACACAGCTTTGATTTAAGTAAATGGCCATTAAGGTAGACCTTTTCTTGTGCGTTCAAATGAATTCCTATCCTGTCCTATTGCTTCATTGCTTCATGGGAGTAAAAGAGTACCCTGAATCTGAGTATATGTGGTCTTCCCTCCAAAAAACAAACAAATAAACATAATAAAAAATAACATTTAAATCCAGTGTTCCATGCAATTCTGAACTCCTGGAATTACTCTGTATTTAAATCTAGCAGTTGTTGTGTTTGCTCCACTTTGCACATACACTGCCACTTCTGTTGATGACATCAGCAAAGAATAAGCCAACATTTGTCCTTATTGGGAAACATAAGTGTGGGTTAACCACCACCCTTCTAACTGCCTAAGTCAGAGTTTGACCTCTAAAACAGGTCTGTTCTCTGCCCAACACTGCTGTGCAGCCTGTGTGAAGGACTGATGCATAATGGTGAGCTGCAGGTGGCATCTGAAAAAAAACCCCAAAGCATTATATATGAGCACACTGGGTTAATACATCCACACATCAATGGCCTTTTCCTTTACATATGAATGTCCTTAAATAGTTCAGGTTGTTTTAAATTATTTACGCAACAATTATTGGCTACTCTCCTATGCATCTTGCATATAATAACTGTCTCTTATTACAGTATTCATTTTCAACATGTCATTATTACTTTGATCATATCTCACAGGTGAAGTTTGCTGAAATTAAATGATATTTCCAGGATATGGACTCATCGGCTTACACTCAAATAAGTGCATAAAAAAGTATGAATGACTTATGCCTTCATATTTATTGTGCCTTTCAAATAAACCTCAGAGACTCAAAGTGTCAACAATCTTAGCTGACAAACCTGCAACTGTCAGAAAGCCAGGAAGTAAAGCAAACCCAAAGCTCTGTACAGAGCTACACTAAGCACCTGCCTTCAAAGATACAATGATGAGTAGTAGCTTCAGGCTAAGCAAAACCTCAGTCTTAACTGCAGGTTTATTCTCCTTTCAGATCATCAGAACATCATGATGAAGCCTGACTCTTCATTCACAAGCCTTCATTGTGGATGACTGTGGGTCAGGAGGTAGAACAGGTCATTTGCTAATTGGAAGGTTGGTGGTTCGATCCCTGGCTGCAAGATACTGAACCCCAAGTTGCTCCTGATGTGTTCATTGGAATGCGACTGCACACTCCAATGAGTGTGAATGTGTTGTGTGTGTGAATGGGTGAATGAGACATAGTGTATAAAGTACTTTGAGTGGTCATGTAGCATAGATAAGTTCTATATAAGAAGCAGTCGATTTAACAGATCTGACCAGGTTTCATGATGTTACTGAGAATTAAACAGAATTTTACTCACTTACTTGACAATGAATAAAGGCTACATTTCAAAAGGTAATCAGTTGTCTGGCTTCATATGCATATGAACTTGAATGATATCCCATTTTTAATCCACAGGGTTTAATATGATGTAGGCCCACCCTTTACAGTTTTTACTCTTCTGGGAAGGCTTTACACAAGTGTAGGAGTGTTTATGGGGATTTTTGACCATTCTTCCATTCTTGTTTGACAAGACAGCCTGGCTCACAGTATTGATCGAATTCATCTCAAAAGTGTTGTATCGAGTTGAGGTCAGGTCTCTATGCAGGCCAGTCAAATTCTTCCACACCAAACTCCCTCATCCATGTCTTTATGGAGCTTTCTTGGTGGACTTGGGCAGTTTGGGCCCGTCCCCAAACTGTTCCCACAGAGTTGGAGCACCAAATTGTCTCAAATGTCTTGGTATGCTGAAGCATTAAGAGGTCCTTTCCCTGGAACTAAGGGGCCGAGCCCAACTCCTAAAAAACACCCCCACACCATAACCCCCCCCCCCAAACTTTACCCTCAGCACAATGCATTCAGACACATTCAGTACTGTTCCCCTGGCAACCACCAAACCAGACTCATCCATCAGATGGCCAGTCATGATGCGTGTTTCATCCCTCCAAAGAACATGTCACCACTGCTCTAGAGTCCAGTGGTGGCGTGCTTTACACCACTGCATCCAATGCTTTGCATTGAGCTTGGTGATGTAAGGCTTGGCTGCAGCTGCCATGGAAACCCATCCATGAAGCTCTCTACACACTGTTCTTGAGCTGATCTGAAGGCCACATGAAGGTTGGAGGTCTGTAGTGATTGACTCTGCAGAAAGTTGGTGACCTCTGCTCATGATGCACCTCAGTATCTGCTGACCCATCACTAATTATTTGTGGTACCACTTCACTACCGATTTGCTGTCATTCCCAGTTGCTTCTGTGACTGTGGAATATTTAGTATCATGGAAATTTCACAACTGGATTTGTTGCAGAGGTGGGGTTTGTTTTGTTGCATGCTATGGGGTTACCACTCTGAAATTCACTGTGCTCCTGAGAACAACCCAACCCACCCACAAATGTTTGTAGAAGCACTCTGCGTGCCTAGGTATTAGTTTTTTTACACCTGTGGCCATGGAAGTGATTGAAACACCTGCATTCAATGATTTGGAGAGGTGAGTGAATAATTAGCAATACTTGGCAACATACTGTATATAAAGCTCCAAGCGATGGTTGACTGTTTAACAAGCTATATAGTTTGTTACACACGTGTTTCTTCTAGTAAAGCATTATATTATTGTCAGGTAATACGTTAAAATGCCATGGTCCTGATTGATCTTTTCCTGGGTTTCTGTACTTTGTATCAGGCTGTTAGTCACTCTGTATTCAGCATTTGTATTCTTAGCTTTTAACTGAACTTTGTATTCAGGTTTCTGTCAGTGGAAGAGATGTGTTCATGTTTGTTTCTTGTTTCTGTTTTATCCCAAAATTCTGTTTCTAGCATTGTATTCTTATTAATTTTGTAATCTGGTATTTGTCAGGTCTTAGAATATCATATATTTGATTTCCTGTATTTTGGATTAGTTTGGTTTCCCTAGTGTGCTCTTACATATTGTTAAGTCTTTGTCTCTGTGTTGTGATTCCTGTTATAGATGCTTCCTATTTTGTTTTGTTAGTCCACTGTGTCTTGTGCTCTCTCATGAGTTTTACTTCCTTTAATAAGTTATCAGTTGTGTCTGGTTACCTCGGTGTTTCCATCTCTCTGCTTATCTCATGTGTCTATTCAAAGCCTTAGTATGTGTTAGTTCATTGATGAGTCATACTGTGCTATCTATTATTTCTTCCCTGTGTGTGTGTGTGTGCTCAGTGGATTTATGTTTTGATACCTTTGGGACTTCCCACTTTATAATTATATAAATATTCTGAAAGATTCTAAAAGCTAAAGCCTCTAAATAAAAAAAAATGTTGAATCTTGTTTTTCCTTTTGCCGTTTTTGTTCCCAGCTGAGGATTCACCAAGTGTAAAAGCAGATTGAAAAAGAAATTATCAACCTAATTGATTCTCAGTGGTTCAATAAATATTATACACAGAGTTGTATACAGTTTTTGTTGCTTTCAGAACATATAACTAATGTTTCAAACTTAGTCTGCAATGAAAATGAGGTGTTTCTTTTTAAAGAAAAGCAAAAAAAACCAAAAACCTACATTTTCACTGTGTGCTTACGGAGTCTATGAAGCTCATATCATTTCAAGGACTTGTTTTTGTTATTGTTAGGGTACTTCGTGATGACCCTACAGCTTCTGAGGCATTTAACCTTCAGAACAAAGATACACACGGAGACATCTACTTACCTGTACACGTGTTCAACTGCTCACTCACACAAATATCCAATCAGTGAGTCACATGACAGCAGCTCACTGCATTTACACATGTAGACATGGTCAGGACAACCGGCTGAAGTTTAAAGTGAGTATCAGAATAGGGAAGTAAGGTGATATCAGTGACTTTGAATGAGGTATGGTTGTTGGTGTCACACAGGTTTGTCCTACAGTAACAGCCTGCACAATCATCTCTTGGGTTTACAGTTAATGGTCCAAAAACAGAAACTATCCAGCAAACGTGTTTCTGCTGTGACATTCAGATGGTAGGGTCAGAATGTGGTGTAAACAGCATGAAATCCGTCCTGCCTTGAATCAGTGGTTCAGGCTGGAGGTGGCAGTGTAATGGAATTGGAGATATTTTTTTGGCACACTTTGGGCCCCTTCGTACCAGATGAGCATTGTTTAAACACCACATCCTGAGTATTCTTGTTGACCATGTCTATTCTTTTATGATCAAGTACACCCATCTTCTGATGGCTGCTTCCAATAGGATAATGTGCTATGTCAAAAAGCTCATATCATTTCAAACTGGCTCACTGAATATGATAATGATATGACTGCACCCAAATGGCTTCCACAGTCTCAAGATCTCAATCCAATAAAGCACCTTTGGGCTGTAATGGAATGGGAAATTTGTATCATGGATATGCAGCTGACAAATCTGCAGCAAATCTGTGGCGCTATCGTGTCTATAGGGATTAAAGTTTCTGAGGAATGTTTTCAATATATCACTACTCTATGCTACAAAAAAGTAAGACAGTTCTGAAGGCATAGTTTTCTGTCATGTCCTGGGCCGTTTGCCCAGATTTTGTGTTTATAGTTTATTTCCTGAGTTTGTCCTCCCAGTATGTTTGATGTCTTGTTCCCAGTGTTGTGACTCGTCTGCGTGTTCCTTGGTTTATCACTTCCTGTTTTATTTTGCCAGTGTGATTTCCCTGTGCTTTGTGTCTAGCTTTGCTTCCCCCTGTGTTATTAGTTTCATTTGCCTCACCTGCTGTGCCCTGTTGTTTCCTCTTGCCCTGATTACCCATTGTGTATTTAAGCCCTCAGTTTCCATTTGTTCTCTGTCGCGTCGTTGATGTTTTGTGCCCGAGTGTTCCCTGTGCTCCCTGTGGTTTCCCTTCCTCTCCCCTCATCTACCTTCCAAGGTGTTTGTATTTGTTTTCCCCCATACATAAATAAATCCCCTTTTAAGTTATGTTTACTTCTGGAGTCCTTCGTGTTTGCCCTTCCTCGCCCGTCTCCTCCCCGGTCATGACAGTTTTCATACAGCTTAGAAATGGTGTATTTATGAGAGTCGCTGTAACTTTCTTAAAAAAAATATATAGCTTTTTATTCTTTGAGAAATATGTTCAGCATTGATTACTTGATATTTGATGGTTTATGAGTATTTTTGACAGATGTTGTCATGATCCCGGCTCTGCGACCCAGCGTTTTTGGTTGGACTGTTTGAAGTGCAAATTTGAATTTTGCCTGAGGTTCCTTCTGTTTGGTTCCTTCTGAGGTTCCTTCTGTTTTTTTGATTAGGTTCCCCTAGATGATATTTTGCTTTTTTTTTGGTCAAAAACCCCATGGAATTACATACAATTGTGGTCAGAAGTTCACATACAGTCATCATGGGCATGAACATCATGGTAACTTGGGGCTTTTAATGATTTCTTTGAACTGTTCTTTTTCCAAGATGGAACGATTATAGAGCATACATATTTCATGACATTTAAAAAGAAGAAACAGGGTAAAAAGGTGTCACCACAGCTGGTAATCTGCCTCCATCTTTCCCTATAGCTAGGATCCTCTTCTGTCACACTAACCCTCTGCCATCATTCACTACATTCCTTAAAATGGACTTTCGAATTCCATAGAAAAAAATTCCCTTCCCTCTGTGAGACAAATATGATTACCAAGAGAAGATCCAGGCTCAAATATATACATACACCTCCACTAATATTTGGTGAAATGTCTCTTAGCAAGTTGTACCTTGATTAGACACTTTTGTCAACTTTGGTCAACAAGCTTCTGGCATAATTATGGCTGGATATTTGACCTCTTGACAAACCTAGCTTTTAAGCATAGTGCACAAATTATTAATAGGGTTAAGGTTGGGACTTCAAAAATGAGCTTAATGTTAGCCTTCTTTATCCATTCCATAACCAGTCTTGGTGTGTGTTTGGGATCACTATCCTGTTGGAATATCCGAACATGTCTAAGTTTCAACTAACTCTTGATTTGAGGTGAAGTTAAGGTAGTAACTTGGATGTAGTTCTCCTTCTTCATCATTCTATCCACTTTGTGCAATGTATCAGTATCACTGCCAGCAAAACAGCCCCCAAGTATGATGCTACCACCACCATGCTTGACAGATGGCACAGTGTTCTTGGATTTGAAAATCTCACCCTACATCTTCAAACAAACCTGTTACTGTGGCCAAATAGCTCAGTTTTTTCATTGTCTGACCATCAAACCTTTTTCCCAGAATGCATTCAGCTTGTTTATGTGGGCAGGCTGCAAACTTCAGATGAATTTGAGGATGTTGTTTCTGGAGCAAGGCCTCATTTCTTGGCTGGCAACCTTTCAGCCCATGGCAGTGTGAAACTCACTTCACTATGCTATACAATCATTCCACTGTGGACAGTGCCACTGGTGTTCTAGCAGTTTCAAATTCATGGCAGGCTTGAGCCTTGGTGGCTCCTAGGTTTTCCTAAACATCCTAAACAATTTCCCCTAATCTGAGGATGACAGTATGAGTCTTATTTCAAACCTTGGAAAGTGGTGACACATCCAAATAACTTGTGCTTACATGCAGTTGTTTGAACTGATGATTCTGGCATCTGCAGTTGTTTAGAAATGCCTCCATGAGATCTTCTGAACTTGTGTAAAACTATAATTCTCCTTCTTTGATGTTCAATAAGTTCCGTGGCCTTTGCCATTGTTCTGAATATTGGTCAATCCAATAAGTGCTATCAAAAAAATCATTTTTATTCAGGCAAAAAGAAACTAACTTGTAGTCAATCATGATTGCTAACAGGACATTAATAGGCCTTGGCCTTTTCAAGGTGAAAGATGCAGAACCTTCAATACCACTTATTAAAAAATTAGAGTGTATGCATATATTTGAGCCTGCATGTATACTTTTGTCCATGGGTTTATACACCACTCTGCATTTAATTATTAGTTATGGGTCAGACAGGAATGTCCTGCAGTGAGAGAAGTGACTCGGTGGACTGACCAATCAGAAGCTGCTCTGGAGGGTACGTTGGGCTCAGCTGAATGGGACGTGTTTCGCAGCAGTGTGGGCAAAGACATCAAAGAGTTTACAGAAGCGGTTGTTGGATTAATTGGAAAACTTGTTGAGGAAACATCACCTGGTATCAGGACTTTTTCCAATCAGAAGTTTTGGGTGGATAAATCTGTCCACCCTGAGGTCCTGTACTGCTACTTACAACTCTGGGCTTGCCTCTGGGAACATGCAGGGCTACAAGGCTGCCTCCTACAATGTCCACAGAGCGGTGAAAGAGGCTAAACATTGCTATTGCCACAGACTGGAACAGCAGTTACAACAGTCTGACTCCAGGGGACTGTGGCAGGGACTGTGCACCATCACAGACTACAAAGCATCCCCTGCTGAATACTGCTGCTTCTCTGGCTGATGAACTGAATGAGTTCTTTGTGCATTTTGACCCAGGAAGCCAACAGCCTGCTGTACTCGCTGTTGATCTCAGGTAGGGTTTAATATTTTTCCCGAAAATGACATGAATCAAATCCCGGGAAATGACGAGCCATTTCCCGGGAATCCCGGGAAAAAGTTTTTTTTTTTTTCTTTATTTTAATTAGGCCTTCTGTAGCCTGTGTCGGCCTTAACCTATTGTGATATTGTAGAGGTAGCTTTCCAGCTATGTCCTGTTATGCCCAGTAGGGGGCAACGTCGGCTTGATTAATGCCATAAAACCTACATCTGGACATTCGAGTGCTCGAGCTATGCGGTGTTGTATCGTTCCTCAACACTCCCTTAACAAATATAATTCGAATATTCCTCCATTGTACATGGAATTATACCAAGCTATTTTACAACTGCTGGTGCAAAACAATACGGTTCATCTCCACAGCATTGATAAAGGCTCAGCCACGCTGTCGTGGCGACATCTGTTGCGCTATATCTCCACCAGTGGAACGCTGTAATAGTCATTGAAAAGTTAACTACCGTACTACACTATAATATGACATAACACAGGGCCTTGAGTAATGCACTACGACTTGGTCATTGCCATTCTGGCAACAACAAATTTATAACACCGTGTCTGAGGGTTAAAGTAGGTTCGCTGTGAATCGTCTTTTGAAAAACTGGCCAATCCTTATAGCCTAAAAAATATACATTTTACTCAACTCCATTTTAAAAGCGAAATATGTTAAAGCAATCTATTTCATGATAATTTCTTCACACATTAGGCCCGTATCCTAATTCATGATTGTTAGTAAGCGGCTGCAAACGAGGAAAAGAAACACTCGAAGTTAAACAGATATTTCTTTATTGTTCAGGGCAGGCATATTTTATAGGCTATATAATGCAATATAACAATATATAATAATATAAAATTATATAATACAAAATACCTTAGGGTAAACACATTGCCTACGATTTCAACAAATTAAAGAGGAAAAAAGCACAACTGTGTAATACCTCTATTAAAACGCTTGAGATGAAGGCTGAAGCCTTAAACGGAGGCTGAACGTGCCTGAAATGAAGAGTAATGCTTTTCGCATTAAACGAACCCTTCTCTCAATATTTCCATAAATTTAACATTCTGAAGCTTTCTTTTCTTTCTGAAAGTCAAATCGACGCGCGCGACTTTTTTCCCGGTTTCCCGTCTAACATTTCCCGGGAAACGGGAAATGGTTCTGATCGCATTTCCCGGGAATCCCGGATCCCGGGATTAAACCCTAATCTCAGGTTGTAACCTAACCTGCTCTGGAGCAGGTTAGGTTACAAATTCGAGATCAACAGGTACGATACCACCACCTACTGACTAATCAAGTCAACCAACCAAGACAATAGACCTGGAAAATCTCTCAGGACTTTAGGAGGGTTTACATTTTTCAGTAGAGTCTAAAGTCTTTCTGTTTCCTTGATGAGCATCACTAAGAAATATATATTGCTACTTTATTCCTTGATTTTTTTTTTCTGTTGGCAGCAAACAATTTTACAACAGCTTCTGTAAGTGTTCATTTGTGGCAGCGGCACAGTGGGTAGGCGCGCACCTTGCAGCCGGAAGGTTGCAGGTTCGAGCCCCTGTCCCTGCGCTGCGTTGTGTCCTTGGGCAAGACACTTGAACCACATTGCCTAACAGTAACGCCAGTCTCTGGATGAGTGATCTGGAACCATCATTTCGTTGTGTGCCTTGTGCGCACAATGACAATGAGTTGAATCTAATCTAAAACACCTACACTGTACTTGCAGACCTCAGATCAAATTTGTACATAGATTACACCTATTTGAATTCTGTTTTTGTATTTAATCCTTACTCTGAATCCTTTAAACAGCACTAAATCTGCAGCTGAGAGAATAAGAGCTAAAACTGTCAGAAGCATGTTATGTTCAGAGTGTCAGTTTAAAATCAGCTGGAAGCGTCGCATTTTCATTGAGTCTTTTATTCACAGCATGTTTTAAAAGCAATATAGATTGTCTGCTTGGAGAATATGTTTTATATGTGCAGCCTGTTAAGCTGTACCCTGCTAAAACCATTGAATGAAGTGCAACTATCTGTCACACTGTCACAGAAGTGTGCATGTATTAATTTGGTAATTTAAGAAATGTATAAAATGTTGTTATAATTGATTCCAATCTGCTGCTGAGTCTTTTTTACACTGCTGGAAACACCGATCACACACCAAGAACAAATGTTCAGTCTGATTTCCACGTCTCCTTTTATTAGGCTGTGGGACAGTAACCTTAAATGTTAAAATATATCCACTTTAAAGTTTCAAAGCTCTACTATGCAGCCATCACCTTAGAAATAAATGGCAGACAGAGAGCACACCCAGCAATGAAAATATTAACTGGAATTAAAATATTTATTTTACTGATTTGTGCGCTAAATCACCAGATTAATGATTTTAAGCAGCATTTATCTGTTGTCCTTGCATTTACTGTTATATTTTAATGTTGTTTGTAGATTTTTAATCACCATTTGATAATGTCTCTGGTGTAGGTGGCACAGGGATAATTTTCTGTGGAAGAAAAGTCATATGACCCGTGAAACACCAGTTTCAGATTGGTCAGATGCTGCTAATGCCACTCCTGTCACATGAATGAATGTGGAAACCCTGGATTAACTAGGAGAATTGATAACCAGCTTTGTGTGACCATTTATCCTGATCGCCAGTGTTGTGGTAAGTGAATCCAGACAATGGAAAGTTACCCTGGGTATGTTGAACTAGATTCGTAGTACTGGGCCCTAGTCATTTCTACCCTCCATCCTCCTGCAGCTACAGCTCAGGACTCCACAATCAAGTATCCTGTCTCACCTGTATGTCCAGCTTCACATCCGTGCTGCTTCAGCCACAGATGTAACCCTCCACTAAAGCCTTATTGCCATGGTTGTCTGTCTCACCAGCTGCCCCTCCGCTGCCTGAAGCTTCGGTGATGGGGGTGGGTTGGCTAAGCATGGTTCTCAGCAGCAGAATCTGGATCAACTGCCACTGACTTCAATCTTCTCTAGTAAGCTGTCACCTGCTCTTTTGAACTTGGCAGCCGCCACCCATCACTGCAGGTTTGACACGGCCATTGCCCAGCCTGTCAGTGGTTATGCTGTCCAGCCTGTCAAAGGTACTGCTGCCAGGGAGTGCTATCTGTTCCATGCTGGGTCCAGCCTTGTCATTGGCAGGGCTATAGGTAGAAGATGAGGAGCCAGTAGCCTTCACCTTGCCAGCTCCCTCTTCCAGAATGAAGCGAGGCTCTTGACATTGTTGCTCCTCGCCCCAGACAGAGACTGTTTATCCACACGTGTTGGTCGATGCCAGGTATTTCTGAACTCTCTTTCACAGTGAGGAAAAGAGACTTAAACCCAAATGTTCATTCTGTGTTGACTAGTATTAGAGTTTACACTTTCTGAGCTGGCTAATAACAACATTGTGTTATCTACTTCTGAGGCAGCGTATATCAAGATGGTATCTTCTCTTTTTGAATTGACCAATAATAAGACCATGAGTGTTCCTTTCTGTTCCTTGTTGGGCTTGTTGGGCTTTCTGTTCCTGAGTTGGCTGTAAGTCTAATTTTTCTGTTTCTGAGCTAGCCAATATAAAGTTTACATCTACTGTATCAAATTCGTCAAAGACTGAGCTGTTGCTGTTTGTCTCTTGAGCCTCTACAGGCGCAGATACTGAACACCCTGCATCTGTCCTTGCTCCGAGGGTGAGGGTGGCCAGGGTCTGGCCTGTCCCTAAGAGTGAGGCCAGTCATGTCACAGCCTCAGTCCCAGCCTCCAGAGTCAGCTGTGTGCCCTGTGCAGCTCCAGCCTCCATAGTATCCTGAGCATCCCAAGCATGAACTTGAGCTGCCAGAGTCCAAGTTGAAGGAGACTGTGTGCCCTGCAGAGCAGCCCCAGTCTCCACAGTTGGGTGAGTATCCTATATCATCTGAGCATCCTGCATGTCCTGTTCCACCTAAGCATCCTGTCTCCCAAGCCAGTGGACCCAGAATCTGCAGAGCGTCTAGAGCCAGCAGAACCCAAGACTGTATACTGTGTCACACAGCCTCAGTCACCTGAGCCTGTGGGTCACGCTCTGCTTGAGCCTGTGGGTCCCATGCTGCCTAAGTCCAAGCTGCCTGAGCATGAGCCAGAAGGTCAGCTTCTTTGAGGGCTCCATTTCATTCGTCGCCAGCTGCCTCCTCATCCACCAAAGGGTCTCCTTCACCACTGGCTACTAGAGGGTCGGCACTGGCCTCCAGCCAAGCTTCCTTAGGCATCCTGTCACCTTCTTTGACAGCCTCAAATTATCCTCTTCACCACAGCTGTCGGCCCCCTGCCAAGCAACTGGAAGGGTACCACCTCCTCAGCATACGCTGGCAGCCAGCTAAGCCTCCCATCTCCTACCTAACACCAAAACCCAAGTTACATGGGTGCAATGCATTAGCAAATCTACCCCTTAGTGGCTATTAAAACGGGAGCTTTTGGCTGGTGCTGAATGTCATAGGACATTTTTGTGTATCTCTGAGATACCAGTGGCTTCAACAAAAGACCAGTATTTAATGCTTTGGGAATAACAACAAGTTGCATGTGCAAAGATATGTGCAAAGACTTTCATATCCTGTATTCTTCTGGTGTGAGATTGTGCTACTGAAAACTTTATGAAACAAAGAAAAACACAACCATTATTGCATTCAAGGTCACTCATAGCAACAAAAATGAGTTTTAAGTCTTTAACCAGAGCTTTGCTAATTAAAAAAACTCCTGCTCTGTCAGGCATACTAATGGCTGGGCCTTGAATGGACTGTAGACATGACTATGAGCAAAACTCTGCCATATTGCTTTAGTAGCAGAATGCACTGTCCTGTAACTAAGAAACATTGTCAGGAGGACTAATAGACTTAACACTCAAGTGAATCTGATGAGTTTTTCCCAGCAAGCAGATAATGAGCAGACAATGGAATCTGCTATAAGGACCCTTGAAGCAATCCTTTGTGCTACTGCAAACTCTCTCTGTCAGGATAGAATCATGACGTTGGCAGGCTGTGCACTGTACAATGAGAGGAGTTTCAGATTAGCCGTAGGCTTTAATGTGACATCAATTTTGAGATCTGCACCACTATAATTTTGTGTATTGAGGCCATCATTTGCTGTGCTGAGAACAGTAACTTCAAGCAAGTGTAAACATGGCACAGCAGTCATTTATAAGTGTCCAAGGCTCAAGAGAGTCATAGACAAGCAGAATGAAGGTCAATTCAGCTAGTTGGGATGAAAAACTATCAATATACGAACTAAGTGTGCAGTATTCCTCACGTTTCCATCAGTCCACCACTTTCTCCACATTGGACTGTTACCTGTCTGATGTGACACAGAGAGAAATTATGCTCAAGGACAATGTACTCTTTCATAGCATTATTAATATTACATATATCCGTGGACATTTATGTTTTCAATTCAGAGTCAAATTCAATTCAATTCAGTTTTATTTATATAGTGCCAATTCACAACAACACTCAGGGTCACCTGATCCACCCCTAACTATAAGCTTTATCAAAAAGGAAAGTTTTAACCTTAATCTCAAGAGGGGGTCTGTCTGTCTCCCGAATCCAACCTGGGAGCTGGTTCTGCAGGGAAAGGGCCAGATAGCTGATAGCACTCTGACAAGTGCCACAAGTAAGTCTGTGAGCGAAGTGTCCTATTGGGATAATATGGTACTATGAAATTTTTAAGATATGATGGGGCCTGACTGTTCAAGACCTTGTACTGCGGTTTTCCTTGTTCAGTCACTAGATGTGCAAAGCTGTTGGAGACATACCCTAAAAGACTTGCAGCTGTAACTGCAGCAAAAGGTGGTTCCACAAAGTATTGACTCAGGGGGGCTCAATACTTTTGCACACCGCACTTTTCAGTTTTTTATTTGTAAAAAATCTTTTGAATCATGTATAATTTTCTTTCCACTTCAAAACTGTATACCACTTTATGTTGGTCTTTCACATTAAATTCCAATGAAATATATTTATGTTTGTGGTTGTAATGTGACAAAATATGGAGAAGTTCAAGGGGTATGAATACTTTTGCAAGCCACTGTATGTGAGAAGAAGGATTTTAAAATTCAGTTCTAGATTTAAAAGAGCCATTGAAGAGAAGCTAACTGACAGTTAGCTTCTTCTAGAGGAGAAGACAAGGGTTTATCACTGAGAGGATACCGGTTCAAGTCCTTGGTCTGCCCTCACTGTGGGCCCTTGAGCAAGGCCCGTAAACCCCCCAGGTTGCTCCCTGGGGGGTTTTCTAGCTGCCTCCTGCTCCACATGTTATACTATGTGTGCTACATACTGCATGTGTGACAGGTTAAATGCAAAGACTGAATTTCACTGCATGTATGTGACAAATAAAGTTCTTCTTTTTCTTGTTACTCTCACTGCAGCATTTTAGATGAACTTAAAGCTTTTCAGGGAGCTTTTGCAATGACCTGATAATAATGAATTGCTATAGTCCAGCCTAGAAGTAATCAATAATAATAATAATAATACATTTTATTTGTAAGTGCCTTTCAAACACCCAAGGACACTTTACAGAATTGAAAAAAAACAAACACACAAAAAACAACACCAATCACACAAAAGAAATAAAATTCAAATGACCTGGGAACTAAAGTGAGTCAGCTATCTTAAACAGGTAAGTTTTGAGTTGTGCTTTGAAGACAGGGAGAGAATCGATATTACGGCTGTCAGGTGGGAGAGAGGTCCACAGTCGGGGAGCGGAGTGAGAAAAAGCTCTGTTCCCCGTGGTGCTGAGGCAGGCAGAGGGTACAGTAAGACAGATGGAAGAAGACGAACGAAGGAAGCGGGAGGAGGAGGCGATGAGAAGAAGATCAGATAGATAGGGAGGGGCCAGGTTGTGGATGGCATTGAATGTATTTAGAAGAATTTTGAATTGAATTCAGAGCCAGTGGAGCTTCTGTAGGACTGGGGTGATGTGGTGAAATGAGGCGGGTTTAGTGATAATGCAAGCGGCTGAATTTTGAAATATTTGAACCATATGGAGGGATTTGAGAGGGAGGCCAAATAGAAGAGAATTACAATAATCAATACGGGAGGTAACAAGACTATGAACAAGGATGGAGGTAGTATGTAGGGAGAGGGAGGGGCGGAGATGAATGCATGAACTAGTTTTTCAGCATTACTCTGAGACAGGATGTTTCTAATTTCAACAGATGAAAGAAAGCAGTCCTACATGTTTGCTTAATATGTGCATTGAAAAAAAACTTCAAAAATGACAGTAAGGTTCCTCACAGTGTTGCTGGAGGCCAAGGTAATGATAGTATCTGGTTAGACACCATGTTTCTAAGATTTTTAGGGGCAAGTACATTAACTTCAGCTTTGTCTGAATTTAGAAGCAGGAAATTAGAGATAAATGGACTGGTTCTTGTATAGTGCTTTTCTACTCTACTTGAGCACTCAAAGCACTTTATTTAACATGCCTCATTCAACCAAACATGTTTTTCTACACTTTTTCTACACTTAAGTGCTTTCTATCTAACTTTCACACTCACGCATCGGAAAGCAAATTGAGGTTTATTATTTTGCCCAAGAAATACTTTGGCATGCAGCCTGGAGCAACCAGGAATCAACCCACTGACCTGCTCTACCTCCAGAGCTACAGAAACCCTTGATGCCAACTGCCATGGCCGTGCCAACCTGGATAAGAAAAGAAGAAGGTCGGGGGTAGGGCTAGCAACCCAACCAGGAGTTCCTGAGAACCACAAGAAGAAGGAAGAAGAAGAAGAAAAAGAAGAAAATCCTTCTTTCAACCATGATGGTCAACTTTGGCACATGGAATGTGAAGACCATGTATCAAACTGGAAAGATTCACCAAATTGCTAAAGAGATCCAAAATTGCAACCTTGCATTAATAGGAATCAGTGAGACTCAGTGAATTCAGTCAGGACCGAAGAGACTGATAAGTGGTGAGATGATTCTTTACTCTAGACATGAAGAAGACGATGCCCCCCACGTGGAATGGGTTGCACTAAAAACGTCACAATATAATAGATAAGAACCCTGATACAGATGTCAATATCCTGATGGAGGATTTCAACGCTAAGATAGGAAGTGATAACACGGATATGAGGAGGGGATGGGGACACATGGAATTGAAGAAGCAAGTGAGAATGGAGGGCGATTCATGGACCTGTGCGCTTTAAATAAGCTGGTTATCAGAGGAAACATCTTCACATAGATACATAAGGTTACACGGGTATCACAAGATCATGTGATGGAAAACCAGTTCACATCTGCAAGAACAATGGTGATCAATGTTGGATGTGAGTCTGAAAAGAGGGCCTGATGTAACTTTGGAACATCACTTGCTGACAGTAAATGTGAAACTAAAATTCAAAGTTTCATTCTATGTTCTTCCTTTTTTTGTACATCTTTAGGTAGCCCAAAATTGTACTTCTTCCTTTTGTTTGTTGTTTTTTCTTCTCTATTTCTTTTTCAAACAGATTTGAAATATTACAAAATGATCTGGAGGATGAGGCAAGCATCAAAAACAAGTGGAGCAGTATAAAAGAAGCAGTGATATCTACATGTCAAGATGTTGTTTGACTTAAGAAGCTTCAATACAAAAAATGGATAACAGCTGAAACCATGCAGAAGATTGGAGTGAGAAAATAAATGAAGGCAAAACTAAACAACAGTCACACAAACGAAGCAAAAGCGATGGCACAAGAAGACTGCAAGAAGGCAAATAATGAAGTGAAGTACTAAAGCAGACAAAATGAGATATATTGATGGACTAGCTGAAGAGGCAGAGAAATAACCAGACAGTGGAAACATGAAACAGCTATATGACACCACCAGGAAGATGTCGGGAAATATGGTCAGCCACAGAAGCCTGTCAAGGATAAGGAAGATAGTGTCATCCTGACAAAGGAAAGCCGTTAAGGCCTTGGGCAGAATACTGTGAAGAGCCGCTAAATAGACCTACGCCATTCAATACAAAGATGTCCAACCTGCAGAAGATGACCATCAATCAAGATGCCAATCAATTGTGAAAGACCTACAAGAGAGGAAATGAAGAAAGAAAGAGCGTGACAGTGAAGTTGAAGATCGGTAAAGCAGCCAGACCGGATCACATTATAGCTGCATCACTATCTGAGTAGAGTTTGGGTAGCTGCTCTGCATTGTGTTGGCATATGGTACTGAAGGTAACAGTGGAGGAAAAACATCCTTAAACTTAGTTCCAGCACTTTCAGAAAGGCACCCACTGTAATGACATTTATTCACTATTCCACTAATTTCCCTGAAAAGGGATTAATAAAGTTTAATCTATTCTAATCTAATCCCCACTGTTGTGTAATCCATTAAATTAAATGTAAATGTTTTTAAGAAATGACAGAAGAGGGTTTGGGGGAATACTGTTAAATGTTCAGCTTCTGTGACATATGTCAGGACAAAATCCAGAGCATGGTTAAAGTGGTGGGTGGGCTCATTGACATTTTGAGAAAAGCCAATTGAGCCTAATAATCGATTAAATGCAGTGTTGAGACTGTCATTTTCAGCATCTACATGGATGATAAAATCACCCACTATAATAATTTTATGCAAACTGAGCACTAAATCTTGCTGGAACCAGATTTCTGTAAGGTAGAATAAATCAATAGCAGAGATTGTTCAACAATATACATTTAACTGTTTTTTGTTTTTTTTTTGCTGATTGTGTGTATGTGTGTGTGTGTGTGTGTGTGTGTGTGTGGGGGGGGGGGGGGGTCTGGGAGAAGACAGTTTCCATCGGGATGGGGTTTTGGGGTGATGACATGATGAGAAAAGCTGCAGAAAGGCACATACTATAAGTGTGCAATTATGCTTCCCTGTTTCTTTGATTATGAAAAGGCATTTGACAAAGTGTGGACAAAGAAATCTTGTGGAAGCTGCTAATGCATATTATACCTTTAAATCTCCATTGGAAAAAAAATGCAATTTAAGGCTAACATTAGTACTTTTTATTCATAAGCTATATGCATATTGTAGCAGTGTTTGGGACAAAAGATCAGTCAATTGCTAATTTTGTTTTTGTTGTCTTGGAAAAAAGCAGAGGTGTCTTTGGTTCAACTGTTCTACTAATTTTTGCATCAACACACTGTAAAAACATGATTTGGGGTTTTGAATCATTGTCAGTAAGCTAAAAAAGGCGGGTGGTGTAGTGTGGTCCACGTTGTAACTCTCCCAAATGGTTGCTGAAGATTTGTATGAAATTCAGTATTTGTGCTTTGCTTTACATGTTATTCTGACAGTGAAATATTCTTAGTACGAAGCCATATTCTCTCTGGGGACCAGAGATGTGATGTGGCAGCAGCAAATGGAGGAGGAGAGGAAATATTACAACGGCAGTTTGACATGGTGTACTTCAGGGTGTTATGAGTCAGCGTTGCCTGATTTGTTTCCAAAGTTCAAATTATGGCTGCATTTTTGCAGTTACCCATCTCAGGAGACACCCAGCTAGGCAGGAACCTGATGGCGATGCTGGAGGGCTAGGGGTTATTAATCCAGCCGTGGGTGCAGTTGCTGCAGACTGCAGGTAAATGGTAAATGGACTGGTTCTTATATAGCGCCTTTCTACTTTATTTGAGCACTAAAAGCACTTTATACAACATGCATCATTCACCCATTCATGAGAGCACTTTTTTTCTACACCTAAGTGCTTTCTATCTAACATTCACACTCCAGTGAACACATCACAGAGCAACTTGAGGGTCTTGGCCAAGGATACTTTGGCATGCAGACTGGAGCAGCCAGGGATTGAGCCACCAACCCTCCAATTAGTAGATGACCTCCTCTACCTCCTGAGCACAGCAGCACTGGGTTTTACCCAAACAGCAACTAGACATGACACGATAAAGGTTAATATATTTCCCATTTTTAATAGAACTATATAATGGTCCTATGTATTCATTGCAGTGGTGTTTTGTTTTTGTTTTCTTTTTGTTTTCTTTTTTATAAAGCACACTGGTTCATCTACTGAACAAAAAGGACATGCATTTTAATTACCAAGTTCATTTCATTTAATATAAATTGCCATTTATCTAGTAGTTCTAGAAATCAGGTGCCTCTTGCTATCTTCATTCTGTCTGTGCTGTGTACCTTGCAGTCCACTATCACCACTAACTCTCTTGCTATTGCTGCTATCCTCCTCTACATGCATGCATATCTTTCATTGTAGCCTTACTTTTTTCTCAACTACAAGTCCAGGGTTGTGGGTGTTGCAGCCAAAGAAATGTTAATTTAATATGCACTGTCCTGGTAAAATAAAGCAATGGAGGAGTGATTTCTGGCAAAACCTCACCTACTTCCATAAAGCATAAAGACTGAAGAGGATAAGGATTCAGCAAAACTCACAGTATATGTACTATAAGTTTTGCTGGAGTCTCTTCAAATAAAGCAACAGGCAAGTGCAGTAAAATAAGTTTTGAAATATCAGTGCTGAACTGTGAGAAAGGTTGCAGGTGACGTGCTGCTGATAAACTTTGGGACTGTTTCTTTCTATACCCTACCTTCAAATACTATGCAAAATACAAGAAAGTCTTGAATCACCCCCGCTTTACCTGCTGAGCCACAGCCACCCTACCACAACACTACTGCACAGCTACCCCAGCTACTTAAAGAAATTACAAAAAGGTTTGTCTGAGCAAGTTTAGATTGTGTTGATGGATGGTTTTTAAGCTCACTGGTATTGTACGAACCACACTTACATATTGTAGTTCCAAGTATGTTTGTTAATTTTTCAATAAATTGCTTCACCCATCCTTGCAAATTATAAAAAGATAAGGGATAACTCAGCTTTTGGACAGTATTGTACATTACTTTCCCAGCTATGCTAAAGAAATGTATTTATCTACGAAGTACTGTCTAGGAACTTACGTAGTAAGTAAAAGTCTATCCGATCTCTCAGCAGGGTCAAAACCCTAGTATGTTAATACAAGTTAGTCTGCTGATACACCAAATGTCTAGGGTTTGAAATTTGTTCTGTATGTAATTGTCTAGAAAAGCTACATCTATAAACTGTATCATTCAGAGCTGAACCTTAAAAAATTCTGTAATTTCAGCAAGTACTCCCTTAATCACAGACTGAGTAGAAGGTAAAACTATCTCCTCAGAACTTCATTTAGACTCTGATTACTCCACTTTAGATGCATGGATGGTGTAGAAATGGACTATATAACCTTCAGCTACAACTGCACTGTATTTGTTCAGATGATACCATTCTAATCATCTGAGTATCAGCTAAAATTCAATTTATGACCTTTAATGAGGCCTTGGACATCACAAAGCGCTCCTGGTTGAGTGAGGAAGTCACACTCAAATCACTCTCAATTACCATATTTTACATACACACACACACACACACACACACACACACACACACACACACACACACACACACACATACACACACGCACGCACACACACACACACATACAAAATGCATAACACTGCAGCTACGTCTCACAAGAAACACATTAATTAAATGAACCCACAATATTATTGAATCCAGTGTTAATCCATATTTCTTCTTGAACTAACAACATGGTTGCAAAGACAGAGCAGCCACTCATACAGTACTACTAAAAACAAGGAGATGAGATGAATCCCTTCATAAAGCACTTTGCTGTTCTTATTGACCACTTAGTAAACTATAAGCCACATTCACCAATACACATACAACCCTGCACAAAGGGGGTTGCTGGGGTTCATAATATTGCACAGGAACATGCAGACTGAAAGAAGCCCAAAGTAGACCAGCCACCTTCCAACTGTTGGGTGTCGAACAGTTCTGAGCCATTAGCCACCATAAAGACATGTTTTAAGTTGGTTCACTATAAGTTTTGCTTTTACAATGCAATTCTGTCTGCCATCAGATGTGAAATCTCCATCAGGTATTGGCATTGTTTCACCTGGTAGCTATAGGTACAGTGGAGGAAACATTTAGAATAATTATAATGATCCCCTGCTGAATTTGTAAGTTTGCTCACTTACAAAGAAATTAAAAGTCTCAAATTATTATGGTACTTTCATTTAATGTAAAGAGACAGAATATCAACCAAAAACCCCAAAAAATAAATGTTAAAATACATAAGTTATATATTGATTTTCATTTGATTCCAAAGCAAAACATGACTTAGTGTTTGGGCAGAGAAACCCTTGTTGGCAAGCACAGCAGTAAAATGTGTCTTGTAGATGGTCACCAGGTTTGCACATATCTTAGGAAGGATTTTGCCCCACTTCCCTTCTAGAAGAACTCGAAATCCTTTAGTTTTCTTGGCTTGTGCTTCACAACTCAAAACTTCAGCTCCCTCCACAGATTTTCTATAGGACTGGCCGCTCCATGACCGTAATGTGATTCTTCTTTAGCCACTCCTTTGTTGCCTTGGTGATATTTTAACAATTAAATGTGGATTATTAAACATTAGGTCTCTCTCTTCCAAGTCCCTATTAGTAAATGATTTAATAATTGATCAACGTATTGATTTATTCTGCCTTACAGAAACCTGGTTACAGCAGGATGAATATGTTAGTTTAAATGAATCAACACCCCCGAGTCACAGTAACTGTCAGAATGCTTGAAGCACAGATCGAGGAGGAGGAGTAGCAGCAATCTTCAATTCCAGCTTATTAATTAATCAAAGACCCAGACAAAGTTTTCATTCTTTTGAAAGCCTGACTCTTAGTCTTGTTCATCCTAATTGGGAAAATCAAAAACCTGTTTTATTTGTTATTACCTATCGTCCACCTGGTCCTTACTCAGAGTTTCTGTCTGATTTCTCAGACTTTTTATCTGATTTAGTGCTCAGTTCAGATAAAATCATTATAGTGGGTGATTTTAACATCCATGTCTCTGGACTCTGCCATATGTCTGGATCTTGTCCTGACATATGGCATAGAAACTGAAGACTTAACAGTATTCCCTGAAAGCTCCCTCCTGTCTGATCATTTCTTAGTAACATTTACATTTACTTTAATGGATTACACAGCAGTGGGGAATAAGTTTTATTACAGTAGAAGTCTTTCTGAAAGTGCTGTAACTAAGTTTAAGGATCTAAGTCCTTCATTATTATGCTCTTCAGTGCCAACACAGTGCAGAGCAGCTACCTAAACTCTGCTCCCAGTGAGGTCGATTATCTCGTCAATAGTTTTACATCCTCACTGCGTACGACTTTGGATACTGTGGCTCCTCTGAAAAGGAAAGCTTCAAATCAGAAGTGCCTGACTCTGGGGTATAATTCACAAACGCACAGCTTAAAGCAGATGACCCGTAAGCTGGAGAGGGAATGGCGTCTCACTAAATTAGAAGATGCTCATTTAGCCTGGAAAAAGACTTTGGTGCTCTATAAAAAAAGCCCTCCGTAAAGCTAGGACATCTTACTATTCATCATTAATTGAAGAAAATAAGAACAACCCCAGGTTTCTTTTCAGCACTGTAGCCAGGCTGACAAAGAGTCAGAGCTCTGTAGAGCCGAGTATTCCTTTCACGTTAACTAGTAGTGACTTCATGGATTTCTTTACAAATAAAATTTTAGACATTCGAGAAAAAATTATTCATAACCATCTCAAAGATTATTCTTCATGTTCGGCTGCTTTCAGCACTGCTGGTATTTGTTTGGACTCTTTCGCTCCAGTTGATCTTTCAGAGTTAACTTCAATAGTTACTTCCTCCAAACCAGCAACATGTTTGTTAGATCCCATTCCTACTAGACTGTTCAAAGAAGTCTTTCCAATTATTGATGCTTCAATCTTAAAAATGATCAATCTGTCTTTATTAGTTGGCTGTGTACCACAGGCCTTCAAGGTGGCTGTAATTAAACCTCTACTTAAAAAGCCATCACTGACCCAGCTGTCTTAGCTAATTATAGGCCAATCTCCAACCTTCCTTTTCTCTCAAAGATTCTTGAAAGAGTAGTTGTAAAACAGCTAACTGATCATCTGCAGAGGAACGGTTTATCTGAAGAGTTTCAGTCAGGTTTCAGAATTCATCACAGTACAGAAACAGCATTAGTGAAGGTTACAAATGATCTTCTTAGAGCCTCTGACAGTGGACTCATCTCTGTTCTTGTCCTGTTGGACCTCAGTGCAGCTTTTGATACTGTTGACCATAACATTTTATTACAGAGATTAGAGCATACTATAGGTATTAAAGGTACTGCACTGCAGTGGTTTGAATCATATTTATCTAATAGACTCCAATTTGTTCATGTAAATGGGGAGTCTTCTTCACACACTAAGGTCAGTTATGGAGTTCCACAGGGTTCTGTGCTAGGACCAATTCTATTTACATTATACATGCTTCCCTTAGGCAGTATTATTAGAAAGCACTGCATCAATTTATCAATTTTCATTGTTATGCAGATGATACTCAGCTTTATCTATCAATGAAGCCAGATGACTCCTTTCTCAGAGTGACGCTGAAAAGCTAATTCATGCATTTATTACTTCTAGGCTTGACTATTGTAATTCATTATTATCAGGCTGTCCTAAAAGCTCCCTGAAAAGCCTTCAGCTGATCCAAAATGCTGCAGCTAGAGTACTGACAGGGACTAGAAAGAGAGAGCAGATTTCTCCCATATTGGCTTCTCTTCATTGGCTCCCTGTTAAATCTAGAATAGAATTTAAAATTCTTCTCCTCACCTACAAGGTCTTGAATAATCAGGCCCCATCTTATCTCAAAGACCTCATAGTACCATATCACCCCAACAGAGCACTTCTCTCTCAGACTGCTGGCTTACTTGTGGTTCCTCGGATACTTAAGAGTAGAATGGGAGGCAGAGCCTTCAGCTTTCAGGCCCCTCTTCTGTGGAACCAGCTCCCAGCTTATGTCTGTGTAGATTCTCAGTTATCCAGGTCATAGTAGTCTCTGGAGCTTGAAAAAGGCGACTGGACTTCTTTTTGTTTCTTGAAGACGTTTCACCTCTCATCCGAAAGGCTTCTTCAGTTCTCAACCAAATGGTGGAGAGACCCAGGTATTTAAACCCCTGTGGGCGTAGTCCCCTGGAGGTGGTTATGACCCTCTATTGATCATGTGCTTGAACACATGTGCCCAGGTGTGAAGGGGGCGTGGGTCATATTTAATCAGTGGTTTCAGTTGAAACCAACTTAGGTCTCCGCTCCATTGTTTCCTGTGGCCTATTGAGGTCACTGGAACAAAGGTGTGAATGGGGGTTGAGACGTCTGGGAAGGGAGCTCAGGACAGCACTGTAAGCGGGGGAAAGTTGGTGACGTAATCCACCTCCTCTGTTCAATGATGGTTGTTCACAGTGGACATAGATGGCTTCTTTCACTCCTCTTTCAAACCATCTGTTTTCCCTGTCCAAAATGTGGACATTGGCATCCTCAAAAGAGTGGTGGGAGTGGTGGGAGTCACCAGTATCTCCTCTTTGACTCCCACCACCCTCTGGAACACAAACTTGGGGTGATCAGGACCCTACAACACCGTGCGGAAAGTGTTCCCTCTAAGGCAGAAGGGAAGCATAAGGAACACACACACATTAACCCCTTAACTGGCAGCAAATAAAATCACCTGAAACAACTACATAACACCCTCTGGTTATTATTGGCTCTGAACAACCCATTTCATAGCCTATTAATCGGCTGCGTCTGGCCCGCGGGCCGAATGAAGTGCATTTATATGGCAGGCTAGACCCGCCCATTTTGACTGACACCTCATTCGGCCAATAATGTTAAGAAATGGGTTTCCCAGAGCCAATAATACTCAGAGGGCGTCACGTAGCTTTGTCAGGTGATTTGGTGCAGCCAGTTACATGATTGGCCGAATGACGTGTCAATAAAAATGGGAGGGTCTAGCCTGCCATATAAAAGGGACTACAAACGGCCCGTCACCGGGCCCTTGCCAGTTAAGGGGTTAAGAAAGCCCTCAAAACATGCGGTTACCCCAACTGGGCCTTCATCAAATCAGCTAAGATGCACAGGAATGAAGGCCAAACACAAACTACAGAGAATGGGAAGGACAAGAGGAACAACATTGTCATCCCATATGTGTCAGGCTTGTCAGAGAAACTCAGAAGAATTTTCTCCAAGCATGACATCTCAGTATACTTCAAACCAAGTCACACCCTAAGACAAAAACTGGTTCATCCCAAGGACAAACCCGCCAAACACAAGATCAGCGATGTAGTGTATGCCGTTCAGTGCAGTGAAGAGTGCTCGGACCTCTACATTGGTGAAACCAAACAGCCTCTTCACAAACGAATGGCACAACATAGAAGAGCCACTTCGACAGGACAAGATTCAGCAGTACATCTGCATCTGAAGGAAAAAGGGCACTCTTTTGAGGATGCCAATGTCCACATTTTGGACAGGGAAAACAGATGGTTTGAAAGAGGAGTGAAAGAAGCCATCTATGTCCACTGTGAACAACCATCATTGAACAGAGGAGGTGGATTACGTCACCAACTTTCCCCCGCTTACAGTGCTGTCCTGAGCTCCCTTCCCAGACGTCTCAACCCCCATTCACACCTTTGTTCCAGTGACCTCAATAGGCCACAGGAAACAATGGAGCGGAGTCCTAAGTTGGTTTCAACTGAAACCACTGATTAAATATGACCCACGCCCCCTTCACACCTGGGCACATGTGTTCAAGCACATGATCAATAGAGGGTCATAACCACCTCCAGGGGACTACGCCCACAGGGGTTTAAATACCTGGGTCTCTCCACCATTTGGTTGAGAACTGAAGAAGCCTTTCGGATGAGAGGTGAAACGTCTTCAAGAAACAAAAAGAAGTCCAGTCGCCTTTGTCAAGCTCCAGCTCCCAGCTTGGATTCGGGAGACAGACACCCTCTCTATTTTTAAGATTAGGCTTAAAACTTTCCTTTTTGATCAAGCTTATAGTTCGGGCTGGATCAGGTGACACTGAACCATCCCTTAGTTATGCTGCTATAGGCCTAGGCTGCTGGGGGGGTTCCCACAATAGACTATTTCTTTTCATTCACCTTATTTACTTTGTTTATACTCCGCTCTGCATTTAATCATTAATTGTTATTAATCTCTGGCTCTCTTCCACAGCATGTCTTTTCTCTCCCCTCAGCCCAACCAGTCGCGGCAGATGACCCCCCCTCCCTGAGCCTGGTTCTGATGGAGGTTTCTTCCTGTTAAAGGGAGTTTTTCCTTCCCACTGTCGCCAAGTGCTGCTCATAGGGGGTCGTTTTTGACTGTTGGGTTTTCTCTGTATTATTGTAGGGTCTTTACCCGCAATACAAAGCGCCTTGAGGCGACTGTTTGTTGTGATTTGGTGCTATATAAATAAAATTGAATTGAATTGAATTGAATATTTTTGGGGGTCATTGTCATGCTGGAAGACCCATCCATGACCCATCTTCAGTGTTCTGGCTGAGCGAAGGAGGTTCTCATTCAAGATTTTATGTTACATGGCCCCGTCCATTGGCCCCTCAGTGCAGTGATGTTGTTGTGTACCCTTAGCATAAAACCAGTCTCAATGTATGTTTCCACCTCCATGTGTAATGGTGTTCTCTGGGTCATACTAGGCATTTCTCTTCCTCAAAACATTGTGGATTCAGTTGATGCCAAAGATCTTGGTTCCATCTGATCCCAGCACTTTCTCTCAAGTCTTCTATGAATCATTTAGATGCTCACTGGCAAACTTAAGACAGGCCTGTAACATGTGCCTTCTTGAGCACAGGGACTCCTCTTGTGTAGTTTGCTTTATATGCAAAAGTTCAGATCAGAACTATCTGATAATTGACTGACTGTAATCTGTGTGCCACATGAGCACATAGCCAATTTTTGGGAGCAAGAACTCGGGCTGGGTTTAGGGGATCGAATAATTATTTCCCCTACTGTATAATAGTGAAACAAGCTGAGTAATTGTGAAATCTCTGGGAAAAAGAGGACACTAAATAGGTAAAGAGGAAGTGATGGAAACTATAAATAAATAAATAAAGTAAGAGTATCTGTTACCACTGTTAGATATTGGTTGCTAATTACCAGTCTTGTACCTGTTTATAGGCAGTGAGACACAATATCCTTGATATTGTCATCTGAGGTTATTGTCATCTAACTTCTGTTTAAGCCTTCTGCTTGAGAGGGACAACCAATCAGAAGAAAGTTGGCTTAAATGTTGGGGGGGGGTGATCCCAATAACACAATAAATAAGGATTGTTTTGAACTTTGAATCCTATGAAACTGGAAATGAGCAAACAGTCCCCTTCAAACACCATGGTGATTCTCTTTGCTTTGTGTCTGTGCTTGTCTCTGTGTCTCAAGTCAAGTTTACATACTATCTCAAGAAGCAGCGATAAACTAACCTTGCAAGGGTTCAAAATTCACTTTTTAAAAGCTTCACAATTCCAAAGCCATCTGTTATTTTTCTGGTAGAAATAAATGCTGTGTTATTGTCACATGGTATGACTTCATCAAATTGGAGGTAAATAGCAGTAAGATAAATAAAGAAAAGAAAAGTAATTGATTAACTTGACAGATAAAATATTAAGGATTCATACTTGGTGACTGGGGTACTGGAACTAACTACCCTATCAGACGTCTGAGCTTAAAACCATTAAATATTGTGCAAGGTTCCATATTACATCAAATCCTGTCTATTTTGATAGTTTTGTTTTGCTAAGCACAAGAAAAACTTTTTAACCTATTTTCTCTCCCACCAAAATTTATTTTTTTCATGTTGCAAACTCACACCATGCTGCGGCACCCACATTATTTCATCTGCTGGGATTTTGGGACTGGCTTTATTTTCACTCTTACATTGAACTTTATGACACGCAAAGTTTCACCCGCGCTGGACACTGAAAATGAAAGCAGCAGCAGGTCTCCTCCCGCTACAGGTGACACGCAGACCACAGATGATGAAAACCCTCATATAGAATGTTTTCCAACTGATCGGGCTAATTTTTGCTGAAAACATCCAGGACGACAACATTAAAAGATATATCCTTAAGATGGGCCCCTGCAGACCCAAACGTCCATTTCCCACTGATAAAGACAATCGGTGTTTTTCAGAAAGTTGTTACACCTCTACCACTAAAGATAGGATGAAACTTCCCCGCAGCTGGATGTGCTATTCCCCCAAATTAGACTGCTGTTACTGTGAGCCTTGCTGGCTTTTTGCCAAACAAAATGCCGCGTATTACAACAATGCAAATGGAATAAGAGACTGGAAACATCTTTCTGCCAAAGTTGAAAAGCATGAATCCACACAAATACATCTTGGTGCATGCATAGTCTATGAGCAGTGGAAACTCAACAGCACAATAGACAATGAAATGGAGAGGAATGTGCATAATGCAGCTTTGTTTTGGAGACAGGTCCTGGAGCGCATTGTAAATGTCACTCTTACTCTGGCTTCATGCAACCTGGCATTCAGGAGGCACAGGGAAGTTCTAGGTCAGGAAAATGCTGGCAACTTTTTTGTCAATAATCGAGTTATTAGCGCGCTACGACCCCGTTTTGAAAGAGCTAATTAACCGACCAGAAGGGTCAGTGAAATACCTAAGTCACCAGATTCAGTATGAGATTATTTACATCCTGTCTCAACGTGTGAAAGCTGCCGTAGTTAATGAAATAAACCAAGCCCCGTTTTATTCCATTATCATGGACACAACGCAACATGTGTCAAAGATAGACCAGCTGAGCCAGGTGTACCGTTATGTGACTGTTGTTAAGAATGACATGGATATTGCAACAGATATACAGATCAATGAAGTGTTTTGGGGTTTTGAAGCGACTGTGAGCTCATCAGCATCAGAGCTTGAAACCCAAATCCTGGGCTCTACAGAGAAAAATGGAATAGATCTGTCAAAATGCTGCGGACAGGGCTATGATGGGGCCGTCAATATGAGTGGTGCGTAATCAGGTGTACAGGCAAGAATAACAGAGAGGGAGCCCCTTGCCAGCTGCTCATAACCTCAACCTTGCTCTCAACGACTCTGTTAAAAATGTCCCTGGAGTGAAGCAGTTCTATGACACTGCAGAGAACCTGTACAACTTTTTTTGGTCACAGTATCAAACGATGGGCGCTCCTCAGTGAATTAATGACACCAGAGAGCAGAACTGTCACAATAAAACGCCTCGGTCCCACTCGCTGGTCATCTCGACACGATGCGCTTTTTGGGTTAAGGCACAGATATGGAGACGTTATAAAAGCCCTCATCAAAATATCCCTGACCAGTGACTCTAGCTACAAAATGGGGAACTCAAACGCAGTTTGAAGCAACCAGGGCCACAAAAGTTAAGCGTCACTTTGATGAACTTTCTGAAGACAGCCGCCTCACTGACGCAGAGAGCAACTTTTGGGTGCATGTTTTCAATGCCTGTCTTGATATTATCATCCAGCAACTGTCCCAAAGATTCACCAGCTTAAACAGAACTGTGAAAATGTTTGAGGCAATTCAGCCCAACACACTGCTGCAAGCAGGAGATGAGGAGTTACACCAAGCTGCCCAGCGGCTTAGTGAGCACTACAGTCGGGACATCGCCCCCAGCTTCCCTGGCCAGCTGCTTTGTTTTAGAACCTCTTTTTGGACCCAGATAACAAAGCAAAAATCTGTTGCGGATCTGGCAAAAATGCTCCTTGTCAACCACCCAGCAGTAACTTCTACATTCAGTGAGGTTTGCACCACCCTCCTTTTATTTTTGACTCTTCCCGTCACCATTGCAACCTCTGAGCGCTCATTCTCCAAGTTAAAACTCATTAAAAACCACTTGAGGAGCACAGTGGGACAGGAGAGACTGAGTGGACTTGCCATGTTGTCCATAGAGAATGAGAGAGCAAAGAAAATGGACATACAGAGCATCATGGACGAGTTCGCGGAGCGCAAGGCTTGTCGTATGCCTTTCAAATAGTAGTGAGTAGGCCTAATGTACTTCATATTGAAACTGTGTTTGTGAACATGTGGGCCGCTGTGCCATTTTTACCAAACTTAAAAGCTACTGATACAGGCTCTGAGTTGAAATAGATAAAGTGGGTGTCAAAATCATCCGATCGCTATCCGTGGTGCTGAACTGCTTTGAATTTGTGCTGTTTTATCATTAGTTACCATGTAGTCCAATGTTTTTGTTGTTCTCTTGGTGTGTTATATTTCATGTTCGTTTGATGGACTTCAAAATGACATAGTTGTTTTCCGTGGTGCCGAGGCTTGTAAGCCCCGCTGTTGTGGGCATGTTTATGTTGTAAAATTATGTTTTTTGAGCTTTATTATTTCGGTATAAAGGGCCGGGTCATTTGTCCCGCCCCTGGCCCGGCTCTGATTTGTTCCACTAGTGGTTGGACCCTCTGTCCTGCTTCCCTCATGGTCATCCTGTGGATGAGGACATGGTGTACAATGGTTGCCTGCATCTCATCGGTGATAATGGTTCTCGGTCGTCCTAGTCCTCTTCCTCCTCGTCTTCTTCCTCCTCTGCCTCTCTGTATGTGTCTGTCCATTGTAGATGCACATGTGCCACCTGCACACTAAACTGACTTTCATCCTGCCCAGTTGGTCTGCTCAGATCATTTTACAAATGTGTGTTCAACTGTGAGTTGCTGTGTGTAACAGATGACAGCGGTGTTGGAGTTGTATTCACATTCTGCTGCCAGTGTTTATGGTTTTGCAACATTGTGTTCAGTGATGGAGACTGTGTTTAAGTTTTAGCAACACACGTGTGGAGTGTGTTCAGTGACTGGGAATGTGTTTGCTGTTGCACAAAAGAGAGTGATTGAGTTGGACCGGATGTGTCTAAGTGCCTGAACTGTGTTCACGGTTTGGCCAGAAGAGTGTGTGATTGGAGAAGTTTGTTTAGGTTTCTGTGGATTTGATTTAGGGAATGGAGTTTAGAGTTTAAGCGATTGTGAAATACTGTAATATCCACTTTTTGCAAGATTTGAGAGGACGGCGAGCACTCGGTGTCTTTCAGCCCAACTCCAGCAACCTTGGTGGCAGACCTTAATGATTTTTTTATTCTTCTCTGAGTGGCACAAACCGAGATACACCCCCCACCACCACCACCTGCCCTGCTTTAACCTGGGAGCCAGATCTAAAGTCCTGATTAGGCTGGCCAAACACAGAAAGCTCCATGTCCACTGTCAGCCTAAGATCACAGAGCTGACCAATAGGTTTTGCATTCTGGGTTTTAAGGATTTTCTTCCAGCATGCTTACACAAATGAGGATTGTCCCAAGTCCCCTACCATTCTAGTTCAATGTATCAAACCTGATGCCTCTCTTAATTAAGAGAGTCGCGCTGGCTCACCTCATGATCTCCCACGTTCTAGAAAGTCCACATCCAGAGCCAACCAGACTGAGAGCAAAAACTGGCTGCCAGAAAACTATCTGCTGCTGCTGGAGAATGCTAGTGACCTTGTCAGCCATAAATATTGAGGCAACCCAGTGATGACATCTAACAGCAATTTGTCAGTGTTTCCCAAAGCTCCCTCTGAAGACACAAATTAATATTTTTATATAAAAATATGTTAATATTTTTTAAAAATATGCATTATTTCTCCCCAGAACCTCCAAAATAAATGTTTAAATTATTTCTAGAGTTTTAGAGGTTGATACAATGTTTCTAAATAGAAGCCCATTAATTCAAGAGTTCATCAGTGAAATTTGTCGATAAAGGATTCCAAATCCTTCAAATGTATTTTCTAAACCAACTTGAGAATGCTAATCCTTGAGGTTTAGGAGCCACTATAGCCCAATATCCTTGCAGTAATAAAACTGCATCAAAAGACATGAATTCATGGAAGGTTATTTTACCATTCCACATGCAAATTAGCTTGATACAGCCTCAGTACAGTAATGGTGTACCCGACACAGTGTATCCACTCACTAACTTTAGTTCCCCAACTCTCAGTTGTTTGGCACAATGATTCAGAGGGAACAGCAATCAAATGGAAGTCTGGCAGACAACAAGTATTATTAGAAGATAATCTCTCGGTGGCCTTCAGTTAGTGTTATAGAGAAACATACACTATATTGCCAAAAATATTGACTCATCTGCCTTCCCATTGCGTAACATACCATTCGGCTGACCATTTACTGATACAACAACTTCGGCTCGTTTGGGAAGGCTTTCTACAGGTTTAAGAGCGTTTATGGACCTTTTTTACCATTCTTCCAGAAGCGCATTTGTGAGGTCAGATACTGATGTTGGAGAGAAGCAGCCTGTCCTCATTGAAAAAATGTAGATATTGGTTGTTTCTGCAGGCACATTTTATGACCAATATCTACATTTTAGAATAAATAAATTTTAAATAAAGAGACATCTAGCGGTCGTAAATGAAAGTGCGTGTAAATAATGTTTTTGATTTTCTCCGGCAGATCCTGAAAAAATATGTAAATATGTATTTCCTCAGATTTCTGAAATGTCTATGCAGACTAAATGGCTTTAGATGGAACTGGAAAAGTTAAATCAATAATTAAATAACCTATTCTTTACATTTTTATATAACACTTTACTTGAGTACTTCAGCACTCAAAGCACTTTATGCAACATGTCTTATTCATACAAGCACTTCAGTATTTTGCCCTCGGATCCTTTGACATGCTGACTTGAACAGCCTGGGATTGAACCATCAACCTTCCCAATAATAGATTACTGTTCTACCGCCTGAGCTACAGCAACATTACCCATGGACATGACTATATGACATGTGAAGCCATAGGTAGGAGCGATCATTTTGGAAATGTAAATATAGGTCGTATTTCGGGGCACTGCAGAAACGACGAATATTTACGTTGCATTGGAGGACATGTTGGAGAGAAGGCCTGATTCTATGACACACACACACACACAGGGCCCTGTGTGTGTGTGTGTGTGTGTGTGTGTGTGTGTGTGTGTGTGTGTGTGTGTGTGTGTGTGTGTGTGTGTGTGTGTGTGTGTGTGTGTGTGTGTGTCATATTATTCATATGACACATTCCATTTTTTCACAGAGCCCACTTACACATGTTTGAGTGGTGTTCAGATAATATGAATCCTGGAAAATATCTGATGTCTGTGTGACATTTTTTACAACTCTTATTGGATCAGGTTTTAAATGATATCTATCAAAAAGAAAAAAGCTTTCTGTCACAGCCTTATTTAAATGCACCCATACTGGATGTGTAGCATATTTATGGTAATATGACAATAGAAATGATTCAGGAGCAGCACTGTGGCTCTGAATACAAACTGTTTTGGAGCAGCAACAAACAAAGAGACGACCTAGATGGCTCAAAGGTCAGCCCATTTGTTCAGATGACAAGCCTTCCAACTTATGACAAAGAAATAAATGCA
This sequence comes from Archocentrus centrarchus, assembly GCF_007364275.1. Classification (NCBI taxonomy): domain Eukaryota; kingdom Metazoa; phylum Chordata; class Actinopteri; order Cichliformes; family Cichlidae; genus Archocentrus; species Archocentrus centrarchus. The sequence goes on along the minus strand of NW_022060266.1, from coordinate 2,451,195 downwards.
GTAATTACAGACATGCCCAAGTATTTTTTTTAACCTCTTTCAAAATTGGAGACCACACAATGAATCAGACAGCAGCTAAGGCAATTAACAAGGAAAGACATTATGGTAATGAGAGTGTGGCGCTTGTAAGGTCACTCAAGTTGTGCATGTTAAGCCACGATTCAGGGCAGGGATTCTCTGTCACCCAATTAATTGAAGACAGCATAAAGGTAAGAGGTGCAGAATTAATTCAATTCAATTGAATTTTATTTATACAGCACCAATTCACAATACTATAGTCACATCAAGGCGCTTTATACTGTTAAGGTAAAGAACAAAAATACAGAGAAAACCCCAATCATCACACAACCACCTATGAGCAGCACTTGGTGTCAACGGGAAGGAAAAACTCCCTTTTAACAGGAAGAAACCTCCAGCAGAACCAGGCTCAGGGAGGGGCAGCACGTTCTCAAGACAACATGACAAACAAATCCAGGTCCAGATATCCGTCATGATCCAGGGACTGAATACATGCGTGGTGTGGAGGGAATTATCAGCCTTGGCAGAGGTATACAATTTATACTCAATCATCCATTCATTCTCTTCCACTTAACCTTTTTTTTTCTTTTTTTTTTTTTTGGTGGTGGGGGGGTCATAAGGTGAGAGTCACTGTAGAGGTCACCAGCCTTATTCAAGCTTGTCTGGTTAATTTTTCTTACATTTTTAGTGGTTTTACAAAAACTCAGTGTGTATTTCTTATCACAGACTTTACCTACGTTTCTCATATATTTTTTTTTAACTTATTATGTAATACAGACTATTTATAATGTTTAACAAAACTTTTGCATTACATATTTAGGAATTACTGTCATTTATGTACATAGTTTCCCACTTTCAGAGGCTCAAAACAAAATGCACTAACTAGCAGGATTTTAAATAAAGCATTGTTTTTAGCTTCTGAGGGCAGTGGTGTGGTGCTGTGGTGGTGGTTTTGATTTTGATTTTTTCTTTGTCTACATTCAGCACTGTCATGTCACTCTGACTATGGCAGTGTTTCACTGTACACACTTGAAATAAACATTTTCTGTTAACTACATGTCCTGGATTCTGTGCATTAAATCATTTGGTATAGTTTCTACCATATGTTCTGTGGCAAACGTGTTCTTGCTGTGTGTGATCGGCACACTTTGTTTTTTTTTTGAGTTTTGAGGTGATAGTTTGGATTTGACAGGAAGGTCTGGGGTTTTGTGAATGTAGTTTGAGTCTTTGGATTTGTGTTTTGGGAAAATGGGCTCAGGAAATGTGAGTTAGCAGTTCAGAAATACTGTAATAACTGCCTGGAAGTCTAGAATGTATGGACATCACCAAATGCTACATTTCTTCCCTTGAGATACTCTGTCCTACCTTTACTGACACTGGCTTCAGTTTGTGGGTCTCTCTGCTAAACTCTGTTAACTTCTTAAATGAAAGCTGAAATTCCTTCACATCATGATTATAGAAAACAAAATCCACATTGGTGTTGTACAGAGGCAAAACTGTATCTTTCAAAGATTTGTGAACATAAGCCTACACTTTACTGTTAATCTAATAATGGGTTGCTTTTTATAAATGATCTTAAATGGTCAGTAAATATACAAACAATAAAAATATACATAATGACACCTGAGTTTACTTTACATTAAAGAAAAAAAAAACAGTCCAAAACTGCATACCTGCACATGCATGAAATATGTACGTGAATCCAGATGGACATCTGGATTTATTTGTAATGTTTTGTTGAGACCACCAAATAAAATGCCTTAGAGTTTTCTTATTTCAATTTGATATGCAACACAAACCCATAAATACAGCACACAAATGAAGCTGTTAAACATTTATGGAACCTCTCACCATGTCAATATGCATTAGCTACTGACTGATTGCCATTTGTCTAATTAATCAATCTCCACTTTCAAACTGCCATCAGCTATTAATTCACTGATGAGCAGGGTCACAGCACACTCCTCACACACATAAATCTCTGCTTGTCACTGATCCAAAAATAACTACACAGCTTGATTTGTCTGATAGCTTTCTGCAGTACATTATAAAATTAAAAAGATGGATATAAAGACAATGCTGATGGGAAAAATCTTATTATTTAATTTGTTTTTTTTTCCTGTCTGTTTACTTAAGACATCAAAGTGACTGTAGGACCTACAGCTTTTGCTGCAAGCTAGTAGCAATAAAAGCACCCTGAGCTTTAAGTGTTCAGTGAAAATGTCCAGTTATTACACACACAGTCCATTTCAGGTCTCAAGTGGGAAACTATTGATTGAGCCACAAATCTAACAAAACGGCTTAAACTGAGTAACACCCACTCTCCAATATCAATCCAGAAACATGACTCAGTGAGATGTTGCTCTTAGAAAAAAAAAATCTACTATTCTCCTGAGGCAATCCACTGTTTTCAATCAGTAGCCAACATCTTGCTGCTGCTGGTGCTGCTGCCAGTGCTTTCCAACTGGAATCAGACCAAGTGGCTGCATTAACACCTCAACAGTCACTGTGGGAATATAACACAAGGACTCTGATTTCACTTCTCCCTTCCCTTCACCCCTTCTCTATCACCATTCTTCATTTTTCATTCATCCCATCATCTCATTTCTCTTTCCTGCTCCATTACTCTCTTTTCCTTGTCTCTGATGGGTTGACATTTTTTGGCAGAGTTCCCAGATAAGAGAGTGGTATGTAAGCAGTGTGGAGGAACAGTTATTACAGGCAGTGTGCTCTGATCAGAGAGGTTTCAGATCACAGTGACAGAGATGCTTCTTATCACACCCGGGACTCATTTGGAACTTGAGGCAAAAAGGTTTTGCATTCGACTTCCCCAGTAAGAGAAAAACGGTACATCGGCCCGGTGGATTCAACCTCAGGACCTTTTTCATATCCATCCTAACAAATCATGTCCACAACACTGTTTTATGCCATTCGTGACTTAATGCCTGTAAAAAGCAAGCATTCAGAAGAGAAAAGGTGGAGAAACACTGGGACACTCACAAGGCTTTTTCCACTGTCCAGTTGGTCAACTATAGTAAGAAATACTATATGAGTTGCAGGGACATAAAGTTCCTAATTTCATGACTTTCTGTTGAAGCATTTCTCTTTCTCAAATCGGTATTGTTAGAATAGATAAACGTTTAACTGTTTTTCTATGTATCATAATGTGTTCATCATAAACATGCACATGACCGTCAGATTGTAAGCACAAAACATACTCACACACACCCGGACCCTCCAGGTGAGGAAAGCAGGTAACGCCTGTTTCCTGACGTCACACACACATACACACACCCCCACACACTCACGTGACGCTAAAATAAAAGAGCCGGCAGGAAGAAGGAGGTCAGACTCTCTTTCGGACCCACACACGAGTGTTGGCTGACTGAGACTCTCCCTGCAGGTTAAAAGATCAACTACGGGTTTCTGTGTCTTTCTTTATTTAACGGCGGTCCGAGCCTAATAGGCATTTAACTGGGAGATATTACTCTATAAGATTAACAACTGTGTAACAAAAGTCAAGCTTGAATAGAAGAAGGAAATCAGTTTGAGCCTTTGACTGCCTTCATCTCCATGACAACAAGGAAAGATGGATAAGCAGCTGACCACATCTGCTGCAGATGAATGCCATGTCAGAGCACTCAAAAATGCACTTCAGCGATAATAGTGTAATGATTGACAGAAGGATTGATTGATTCATAATACATTCATTTATTTTGTCCAGACTCACGGTCATGAAGCCGTCCAGTAAGCCAGAGTCAGGTTTTGGTGGAGCCTGCAGCCGCTCCATGGACCACTTCTCAATGATAGAAGCCACCTGGCTGTTCTCAGTGTTGAGGATCCTGAAGCCCGTCATGTTCACACCACTGTATCTGTAAGGTTCCACATCCAGTGCGAACAGATCCTGGAAAGAAAAAAATGAATTCTACTCTATACACGTTTACATCACAATAATTTTCTCAGCAGCCAAGGTGAATGGTGTGTGGGCTTTACAGGGACAATGAATTCTCCTTTGAGAATCCATGTCATAGATGAACAACTGCATACAATAATACTACAATAATACAATAATGTGCCTCAATGTATATTTTGTGGTCCAACAGCTAATCGCTGGGGCAGTGTCCATTAAACTACAGCTGCTGTACCCTCATCATATTTACCGTATACGTGAATTTCTAATGGTACAAAATTTCAGGGTTGTGGAGCTGGAGCTTATCCCAGCTGTCATGGGACATAAGGCAGGATGCACCCTGTACAGGTCACTGATCTATCACAGGGCCAACAGAGAGACAGACAATCATTCATGCTCCCATTTAGCAATTTAGAATCACCAATTAACCTAATACACATGTCATGTTAGGTTAATTGGTGATTGTGGGAGGAAGCTGGCATACCCATACAGAATCCATGCAGGCCCAGGGAGAACATGCAAGTCCACACAGAAAGGATTCAAACCCGGGACTCTTGCTGTGAGGCCACAATGCAAACCACTCCATCACTGTGCATTTATATTTACTTATACACTGAGAGAACACACAATCTTTTTGTTGTGAGGAGAAAGGGCTTACCTCTGCACAGTAAGATAGGCACAGAATGAAACCTCTCACAATCTAGTTCATTCTTTTCATCTAACTTTAAAAAATGATCATAAATCTCTAAAATCTAAGGAGAAAATTATGACTTCCTAATATTCATTTCAATACATCTTATTATTATTGTCTTTACTACACTTGACAAACACTAATAAACAAATTACATGTGTATCACAGAATGCATCCATCTTTTAAACAAGCTGATGGAACAGAAAACAAGCTTGAAATTACTTACATTGATGGCAATAACATAGATACAATAAATAATATTGCTCTTTTGGCTGCTTCCTTTAAGGGATGACGCAGAGATCATCTATCTTTATGTCATCCTGTCGCTCACCTCCTCTGCTGTTACACCAACCATCTGCATCCAAGTACCTTCTCTTTTATCTTTCTTTTTCATCTTGCTTGGCAGCTCTACCAGCTGACCCCAGGTATTAAATCCACCTCCCTTCAATACCTCTGCTCCTTGCATGTTCACCTATTTGCTTGCCTCCCTCTCATATGTATTTTGTCCTGCTTCATCCCTCTTTTCTCCAGTGCATGCTTCTACCTCTCCAGGCTCTCTTCCACCTGCTCCATACTCTGAGTGTTGTCTGGGAACATCACAGTCCATAAAGACTCCCGCCTGATCTGATCTATCAACTTATTCCAAACAAGCAAAGGGTCAGAGGTGATTCTTGACGTAATCCCACCTCAACCTTGAATCCACCCGTTACTTCTAGCGCATGCCTCACCACTGTACTGCTGCCCTCATAGTGTTCCTGCACCACCTCACATACGTCTCTGACTTGCACATCCAACCCCATAGTTCCTCTCTCTGCACCCTAGGTGCACAAAGGCACTGATATTTTACAGTCAACACTCAAAGAAATCTGCATCTTTTTTTTGTTTTGTTCTTGAGAATTATTATCAGTACTCCTCTCCATTCATCAGGCACCCTCTTACTCAGCAGACTGGGTTAAACAGTCCAGTTAAAAACTTCACTGCTCTCTCCCTAGACAATTCCATACCAGTATACAAGTACTATGTCATCTAGACCAACCACATTTCCAATCTCATTCTCTTCATAGCTGCCCTCCCTTCCTTCTTACTACTTTGCACTTCTTGATTCACTGTCTTTACTCCATTCATATTCCTCTTTCACTATTTTTTTTAAATCATCACCTCCTTGGAGTACTTCCTCTGTCTTCTTAACACACTCTTTTCACTGGTTAGTACATTCCCATTTCTTGCTTATCACCCTAATCTGCTGCACTTCCTTCTCAGCTCTATCACTCTGTTTTAGCAATCGATACATGCCATTTTCTCCTTCCATAGTGTCCAGCCTCACATTCAAAGCATTATAAGCCTTTTCCTTTGCCTCTGCTACCTCTCTCTTTTCCATATGCCCAGTCTTAGAGTATTCCTATCTACTTTCTGCCATCTATTGCACTTTATCTTCGTCAGTCTCTTCCTTCATATACTTTCCTACTTCCTCATTTTGCCACCAAGACTCCTTGTCTTCTTTCCTCTGTGCAGAGGACACACCAAGTGCCTTCTTGGCAGCCTACCTTAACAATTCAGTTTTCCTTGACCAGTCTTGTGGTAACTTTTCAGTACCACCTAAAGCCTCTCTGAACTGCCCTGAACTTTGTGCATCTTTCTTTAAAAACTCAATGCAATTAATGATACACTGCATTGCTAAACAAGTTAAGAACCTTTTATTAATCAGGAAATAGTTCTGATTATTGCTCCCCCAGAATTGCCAGATTTTTTGATATTTTTTTAAAGCATTGCTTAAACAACACTGGAATCCAAATACTCCAAATGTTCAGCATTACTGAGACCAAAAGGCAAATAAGCAAATTGCATTGGCGTTGACCAACATCTTTATACAAATGGAGCAATTTCTTTGAGATGGGCAAAGACATATTGTTTGTAGTTTTGTCTCTGTACACTGTTGTAGACAGGAAAAAATATTTTAAAAAAAATTAAATTCAAACAATCAATATCTGATTTAAGTGAAGACATTCAGTTTTAATTCAGTTTTTTTTTTTTTTTTAATCTAGCATTACTTGTTTAGGAATTACAGCCATTTTTATATACAGTCCCCCATTTTCTCAAAAGTAATTGACTGTTCCTTCATTATTTCATGAAAAAGAAAATATAAAATTTGAAGTTGTAATACTAAATATTACGCCCAATAACATGTCAGTCCAACTGAGGGGGGTCTTCATTAGGCTCAAAAAACAAAATCCATCTATCAGAGAGAGGGCTGAAATGATTGGAGTGGCCAATTCAACAATCTGCATTCTTAAAAAAGAAGGAATGCCAACTGAGCAACACTGAAAGGCCTGGAGGACCAGGGAAGCCAACTGATGAGGTGCATGATGAGGAATCCCATTCATGGTTAAAAAAAAATAACAACTTTACAACATCTAACCAAGTCAAGAACACTCTCATATTATTGTCAAGGTCTACAGTCAAGAGATGCCTTCATGAAATGGAAATACGGAGGGTTCACAACAAGGCGCAAATTGCTGGTTACAATCAAGAAAAAGACGACCAGATTAGACTTTCCTACAAAACATCTAAGGGTATGCGAAGGATGAGAAGAGAAAAGTGTGGAAAAGGAGAGAAAGAGCTCGTGCAGAGTTCTAGCCAGCGGTTGATCGCCTGGCGCTGCGCCGGGCTGAGATATTCTTGTTCCAGGCTGAGAATTTTGCCCGTTGGCTATCAGAACTGTTCGCTATCACCACAATTAGTCCTTCGAATTTCATCAGCGTGTGATTTTTTTTCTGGCTAGAACCCTGTTATACCATACTATCTATCAACTATGGTGGAGACAGCAAGGCAGTGGTATGGCATGGGCATGTATGGCTGCCAGTGGAACCAGACCACCAGTGTTTGATGGTGAGACTGATGATAGAAGTAGCATTTGGTTGAATTATTCAATTCAATTTTATTCACCCAAGCCAACTTTATTCATAGAGCACTTTAAAAGAGCCGATTTAAATCCTTTAAATGTTTGATTTAAATGCACTGTAGTGGTTAACAGAGGCAAAAACTACAAAATTATGTCTTTGTTCAACAAATTATGGACCTAACTGCATCGTTCAGATCCAGGTGGATTCAATCATCTGATCAGGAACTTGTTCCAATAAATCAACTGACAGTATTGTTTTTGAATTTTATACAAACATGGACAAAATTGTTGGTACCCTTCTGTTAAAGAAAGAAAAACCCGAATGGTCACTGAAACTGACAAAAGTAATAATGAAATAAATATTTACTGAAAATTAACTGATGAAAATCACACATTGCTTTTGAATTGTGGTTCAACAGAATTATTTTAAAAAGTAAACTAATGAAACTGACCTGGACAAAACTAGAAAATAAGTTGACCATAGGGACATTAAACTAAGGCATGTCCTGTCATTTGGCATCACAGGTGAGTTCTAACTTATAATCAGTCAGTCTGCCTATTTAAAGGGTGTTTGGTGGATCACACACAGCTGAGCAGAGAGCTGTCTCATGTCTGCCCTATCAACATTAGATGGTACTGTAAGTGCCACATTGCTGCAGTTAGATGTTTTTCATGTAACGTGTGGCTACCATTGTTAAATGGTCTGTTTTAAATATGTATTTTTATTTTTTACCTTTGACTCAAATAGTTACACTGATATCATTATACATGTATTTAAAAAAAACTGTTAGCCTGTGTTCACTGATGAATATGTTTCTATGGATGGATCAGTAGATGCATTGGAGGCAGTCTGGGGTTTAGTATCTTCCCCTAGACCGCTTCAACATGCACCCCACCTTCTGACTGGTGAATGAGCCACTTTACCTCCTGACAGTCAAAATAACTGAAAATCATCAATCAAGCCATTGTGATGAATATTATTTTAGCAATTTATATTGTGTTAATTACATCAAATTCAATGTCCCATCTCAGGGGCCGATACACTGATCACTCCTTCTATACACAAAGTAAATGAAGAGCAAAGAGAAATCTGGCAGGAGAATGGCCACCATATGTGGCCTCGGTATGGTTTGGTTGTTCACTCTGCTGGGAGAATTATGATGTCAGTACTGGACTCTTTGACTGCCAAAGACAACAGTGGGAAAAGATAAGACACCCAACTGTCTAACCCTTGCTAATTTATGTGTGCATTGCACTATGTTTTTCATTTCATCTCACTGAAAACACCTAAGGGAAATTTAATTATCATGCGTAAACTGTGATGTTCAGTATGGATGCAGAAAAGAAACATGTACATTTAGATGCTTCATTTTAAACTGAAAATAACCCAATTCAGCAACTGTGATGAAAAACACAAACACCCTGAAAGCTAAAGAATGTAGTATTTAAAAGGAAAATCACAGCAAAAAATTAAAATACAGAAAAGGAGGAAGAGTGACATGTTTTTATCCCAGACAGCACAAGCAGCTTTTTCAGGATGGAGCATTAAAAATGAGAGTGGGATGGAGCTTGATCTAAGTAAATCTGTGACCTTCACATGTATACACAGGCATTTGTGGGTCTTGCATTTTGTTGTGTAGACACTGAGAGGCACTCTATTCTGAGATGACCAAAGCCAGCTTTAGGATACAAAAAGATGCACCCTAATTGTTCCTTTTAATTGTTGCTGTGGATAACACTCCTAATTTATCACCAGCAGGCTGCCAAAAACAGGATGTTTATAGTGTTTCTTATATAGAAATGAGTATAATGATGAATTACATCATTGTACTACTGCAGGGTCTTTACCTTACAATATAAAGCACCTTGAGGCAACTGCTTCTGAGATTTGGTGCTATATAAATAAAACTGAATTTAATTGATGAATTACATCTACAAATGTCATCTGTTGCTGTTAGTCATTATTTTTCAGCAATGAAAGTGGACAGCACAAATTTGAAGCCATGCTGCTAACGATCTGCTGCCCCTCTACTACTTCATTAGCTGTTTGCCAAGTACTACTGTCATTATTTGCACGTGTCTCTTTTTAAGTACCTTATTAGCTGTGAATGAGAGCATCTGCTTTTAAAGCACAAAGGAAAATTTAAAAAAGTCCTCTTTTTGATTTGTTTGTGGGCATCAATTACAAGCAGAGGCTTACAGCATTCAGCATCCTAATTAGTAAGGTGCTACAGTTTTGTCCTGAACCCACGTCAACACATTTGAACATGTACTTTGTCACTCTTTATCTTGCAGGATTCAAATAGATAATCTTTTCCTAAACCAAGTTATTTTGGTGCTTTAACCCAACCGAAGACTGAGTGAAAACAAAACTCCCACATGGGAAACAAACTGGTTTGAATAATCAGCCACAGCATGTAAACAAATATCCTGGACTGTGTTTATAATTCATCAGTTTTCTGTTAAAACATTTACTGAACAAAGCAGGAATAACTGGATTAAAACAGTACTTTCTTTCATCATTGCTGCACTTTTGATATGGCCAAACAAATGCTTCACAAAGCCTTGGCCAGTGGATGTGGCTTAATTTTGACTGTCTCACAGATTAAAACTGTTAATGATTTTCAACACATTTACATCTTAAATGGGGCTCATTATGCTCATTTCTAGCTCCATATTTTTACACGTGGACTCCACTAGAATACTTTCGCATGCTTTACAGTTCAAAATAACACTTCATACATAATAGTGAATTATTTTCATCTACTCGGGCTGTTGTGTAGCCACTCATTTCTTCCAGTGTGTGAAACAAGACATTTTAGCTATTTCTTTTTAAGGCCAACCTCCCTTTTAGGCAGCTTTCTTCTGATTGGCTGCCCCTCACAAACCAAAGGCTTCAGCAGCAGGTGGGTGGGTTTGCTGTGCTCACAACTAGAGCTGAATGAACATATTACAGATATCCCATTTCAGTATACAGTAGATACAGATATATAGTGTTTAGAACAGTCTGAATCCAGAGCTTTGGGGTCAGAAGAATTACTTATACATGCTCTGAACCTATGGACAGGTTTAATGTCACCATCCACCGTTTTAACTGTATAATGACAGGATAGGCATAATAATCTCCCTCCACCCTTCAGAAACCTTAGTTTTTCTAACTGTTTTCCACTAGTTATAGTGGAGATATAATTGTTTTACTTGGGCAAGTCATAATCCCAGATTTGGATGTGATTTGGATGTTACATAAATAAAAGAACACAATTCAGAGCAAATGTGGAGTTATTCAGATACAGGTGATTTCTGGGCCACATTTTTGGCCATATCACACATGGCTCAAAGTGAAAATCCCAATCCCTTTTTTGACAATCAAGACTAAGACTAAAATATTAATTAAGAAAAAGATGAAGATGAGAAAGAAAAGAAGAACAAGAAAGAATTGGAGGAAAAACATGATGCAATAACAAAGTATTTGGAAGATGAAGAATGAAAAGAAAACCTGAAAGAAAAAGCATGAGCTCAGCAAGCAAGGATGAAGCAAAAGAAAATAATACTAGTTATCTTGATGTCACAAAGTACTGTGATATTATTTTCTTTGGCTTTGGAAAACCCATCAAAGGGGGAAAAGAATGATCCAATGAAAGAAAAATAAATGAAAACCTGAGAAAATGAAGATTGAGGAGCAGCACCGTCTCATTTTTTGGGCATGCAACAAATCTTCATGGGTATATGGAACTCTGAGTTAGATCTGATGACAAAATGACTGTGCAGCACAGTCTCTTTCTCTACTTACCAGCGTGGTGAAGATATAGTGATAATACTCTGTCATCATCCCCATGGCAAGAGCCTAAGAAAGACAGTGACAGAAGGAGGCAGATTGGGAGAGGAAAGAGATTTATAAATGAATTGGGAAGCAGAGAAAATGTTTTGTCATATTCTATACACACACACACACACACACACACACACACACACACACACACACACACACACACACACACACACACACACACACACACACACACACACACACACACACACACACACACACACACACAGACATTTGTCTGTTTTGTAGGGCTGTATGACTGTATTACCATGTAATGTGAGGAGGCATATGTTCTGCTACACTGCTTCCGCCACGGATAAGAAAACAGCCAGCAAAAAGACAGACATATGAGGTAAGAGACGGAGCTCAGGGTGATCATACATATAGCATCGCTACTGAAGCAGAATATACATGATTCTGTGGAACATCTGGACCACTGGCACCCCTAAACTAACATCCCTAAGCAGTAACATGTAGTGCAGGGTGGAGTTATTGTGGAAGAGCTGTTTCTGTTTGTTTGTTTTTGATTTCAAAAGACTGCTTTTGCAGTGTGAAACTGTTGTTTTGAATGTGTGAATATGTAAACATGGTATGCAGACTGATGCGTCATCTGTCTCTGTCTGAAACACAATCAACCTCTTTCAGTAACAGAGGAGTGTGTAGGGTACTAATCACTGAATATGCCAGGGTTTGTGTTATTGCATTATCTCATCACAAAGATGTCCCTTGTGACTATGCATTAAGTACATGATCTAAAAGCAAAAACAAAGGTGGTCAGTGTGCTCATAGCATACAAATGTTCTGGAAACTGTCATGTGGAAGACCATGAGTCTGAATCTGGCACACATTCATTTAAGATTTTTATTGACCTTGATTTTTACCTGACTTCATATTGTCATACTGTTGAGCGTAAGAATTAAGGAAAGAAAGAGTTGGCACTAGACACAAACTGAAAACAAATAAATGATCAAGTTCAACGTTGTTGTTCTAATGAGGCTAATAATTAAGCTAATAATTAATATAATGACTTGCCTCAGTGCCTCTCTTCTGCTTCCAGCATCAACAGTGGGCAACAGCACTAGCTAATGGTAGTTTAGAAATGGAGTCAAACCCCCAGCATAACATGAACTCCATCACAAACTCCATATACAGACAGCAAAACACTGACGTGGCTTCAAAAAGTATTTTGCTAGTGACGATGTATCTATATAGCTTGCCAGATCTGGCAATCTGGACAGAGCCAAACAGCTCCTAAATTGGATATCAAGCAATTTGTCCATGTTAACAGATAAACTAATGTTAGCTCATGTTACCATTTTTTGTTTTTGTTATCAGGATCAAAATCCAGCCCTTACCCATCTGTCTTCTGAAGATGATCTGGTAACTGAACTCGCCATTTTTGGTGTCAATTAGGTGTCAGCTAATTTTATGACCTACCTATTGCCAGGTCCATGCTAGTATCTGACTGAAAATACCAGTTGGCCAGCTTACCAAATCACTTTACCAGCTATTCAGAGTTGTATTCACAGGCTCGGACAAAAACTAAGTGCATAAAGCCTGGACATCCCAGACAACCTTAGAATAGAGTAGAACTATTCATGCATTTATTACTTCTAGGCTGGATTATTGTAATTCATTATTATCAGGCTGTCCTAAAAGCTCCCTGAAAAGCCTTCAGCTGATCCAAAATGCTGCAGCTAGAGTACTGACAGGGACTAGAAAGAGAGAGCAGATTTCTCCCATATTGGCTTCTCTTCATTGGCTCCCTGTTAAATCTAGAATAGAATTTAAAATTCTTCTCCTCACATACAAGGTCTTGAATAATCAGGCACCATCTTATCTCAAAGACCTCATAGTACCATATCACCCCAACAGAGCACTTCTCTCTCAGACTGCTGGCTTACTTGTGGTTCCTAGGATACTTAAGAGTAGAATGGGAGGCAGAGCCTTCAGGTATCAGGCCCCTCTTCTGTGGAACCAGCTCCCAGCTTGGATTCAGGAGACAGACACCCTCTCTATTTTTAAGATTAGGCTTAAAACTTTCCTTTATGATCAAGCTTATAGTTAGGGCTGGATCAGGTGACCCTGAACCCTCCCTTAGTTATGCTGCTATAGGCCTAGTCTGCTGGGGGGGTTCACATAATGCACTGTTTCTTCTCATTCACCTTATTTACTTTGTTTATACTCCACTCTGTATTTAATCATTAATTGATATTAATCTCTGGCTCTCTTCCACAGCATGTCTTTCTCTCCCCTCAGCCCAACCGGTCACAGCAGATGACCCCCCCTCCCTGAGCCTGGTTCTGCTGGAGGTTTCTTCCTGTTAAAAGGGAGTTTTTGCTTCCCACTGTCACCAAGTGCTGCTCATAGGGGGTCGTTTTGACTGTTGGGTTTTCTCTGTATTATTGTAGGGTCTTTACCCACAATACAAAGCGCCTTGAGGCGACAGTTTGTTGTGATTTGGCGCTATATAAATAAAATTGAATTGAATTGAATTGAACGGCTGCTAGTTCATACTGAAAAGAGTTGCGAGGTCATTTCATGATTCCTGAGCACCCTTTGGAGGATATCCAGACATCTCCAACTGTGTGAAGACCATGAGTGGACCCATAACATGTTGGACAGATTTTGTATCCCATCTGGCCTAGGAACACCTTTGGATCCACCAGGAAGAGCCAGAAGACACGGCTGGGGAGGGATACATCTGAGCCAATTTTCTTTTACTGTAACAACCAAATGCAGATAAAGAGCAGAATATAAACCACATAAAGCATGGACATGATGCCCAGGCTGACATATGTATATGAGCTGCAAAACTAACTCTGGGCAAAGTGGGAGAATCTGGTTTGCATCAGCTCCATTTTCTATTTTATACTGATCAGATGAAAAACATTTCACATGAAAATCTGACATGTTCATATTCAGTATGAGTCAGTCTCACCTCTGCAATGGCCATTCATTGTACTAGGCAACTAAGTTCACCAGCAGAAATATGTATTTAGTTACACATTACAAAGGCAACATGTTTCCAAAAATGCACTCCAGTGCTGTATTAGTCTGTTATGATCCTGACTGTATGTGTATGTGTCCTCGCTGTGTGCCATTGAGTGCTCTCTATTTGGGACTACCTCCATAAACAAATCACAGATGAAGACTATGCCAAGAGGATGAATGAAGAGACAGAAGGGACCCCCCCCCCCAACACACACACACACACACACACACACACACACACACAATTCTGTTTGAAAACCAGTGTGGTCACATAGTACTAATTCCTGGACAGTTGACTGTCAGAAACTTCTTTTTTATGTCAGAGAAAACAAACTAACACAAAAACACATCCTATTACCTGTTAGACATCAATAAGGTATCAACATAACAGTAAGAGGAGCCTGATTGTGTTCTAGTACTCAATGAAAGAAATTTTCATTTCACTCTTCTCTACATTTGAAAAACAAAAGAACAACCAAAAAATGACATAAAAAAATACATTTCAGAAAGCACAACATTTTGAAGAACACAATGACAAAAACAAAACAACAACAACGTGCAATCAGCAAATGTTCTACAAACTAACCAGTATTGACAAGAAATTTTACTTTGTTATAACACAGTAGATTGGCTTATGCAAGATTCATTTCAAATTTTTCAATTCAATTTTTATGTAGCGCCAAATCACAACAGTTACCTCAAGACTCTACAATAATACAGAGAAAACCCAACAATCAAATTGACCCCCTATGAGCACTTGGTGACAGCGGGAAGGAAAAACTCCCTTTAACAGGAAGAAACCTCCATCAGAACCAGGCTCAGGGAGGGGGGGTCATCTGCTGTGAGGGGGGAGAGACAGGACAGAAGACAAGTCAAAATAAAAAGGGAATCTTGGAAGGACAACTGGACTCATGTCCAAAAAAAGGTGTACAGTCAACAATAAGCTGGTCTGTAAAATGTTGTGTTAGGTTGCTGGTACACACTGTGGCAGTAACCCCAAATGTATTTTTCTTTTCTTATTTTGCACGCAGCAATCTAAAATGAATCGTTGTGTAATCAACACAGAGATCCTACAAGGGTTCACTGTTATTTATAAAAAAAAAATAATTGTGAAGTTTCCTTTTTCCAATCATTGGCCAAATACGCAAAACACCTGTTGAGCCAGCTTTTCTGGAAACACTAGTACTGTAAGAGTTGCTGACCAGAAAAAATACACACAACAAAGCAAATTAAGCCAATCACCATTGTCCAATCAGCATTACAGCCTTTGTACACCAAAATGAGCATCTACAGTATGCAGGTGTTTTCAACATCAGTAAAACTGCTAAAAAAGTGAGGTCAGTGGTATATGGTAGAGTAGCTTTTAGGTAGAAGTGTTTGCACTCATATTAGCTCAATTTCTGCACTGAAAACATTGAAACTTCATTTATATCAATCCTTTCACGTGACTGTCTTATTGTCATCCTCACAGTCGCTCAGGTATTTGGACAATAGCGATGGCTGTCTTTAATTACCTCCCCTTAGCAGGGATTCTCTCTGACATTATTAATGAAAGGCATCCTTGACCTTCCCCAGCAATCTACCAGTATTGAATAAAAACCCTGGGAGAGTGACAGAGTACAGCCATGTTGTCTTCAATATTTTATAAATCCTTCAAACAGGAGAATTATGAATGCTTGTTAATTGAGTTGAGCACAGTCCCATGGTCTGAGGAAAAATAGATGCTTATTTCACTTTATGCCCCACAATGGATTCTGTTATTTCTTTGCTAAATTAATTCACTTATGCTATGCATTTGCCATTTAAAAGTTGCATTGTTGTGTACAAGATATCTATAATAACCTGTCAACAGGAAATCAGATCTTGACAGCATCATGCAAGGTTCAGCACCACAGTGTGACATTATAGCAATGGCACAGTTAAGTCACGATAGCAGCAGAAACTTATTAGCTGATCTTTTAGTTTTTCATGTTAGTGAGGTTCACCCTCAATAATTAAAACAAAGGTTGTTTTGGGTGACAGGGAGCCTGGGTGGTGACGAGGCTGCAACAATAATAATTGTGTGTTGTGGAAAGAGTGAAATGCTGCATTAAAAATCCATGGCAAAGGATTAAGATAGAGCTAAAAGACAGAGTGAAAGCAGCTTTTTCTCCTCTTAGATTTAACCCTTGGATTTAACAGTAGAAGCAGGCTCATTTTAAAAATCATGTAACTCCATCATCTTTAATTTCATGACTTTTTCTAAAATGGTTTTAGTCATCATATATTGAATTTTGGTGTGTGAGATAAAAAAAAAAAATACATCAGTTAATAAGTACAAGTGCAGAAGAAGTCATTTTGACCCCCAAAGAAATCAATGAAACATGCATTATGTGCACAAATTTTGATATTAAGGCTGGTACAACGTGAGACAAAGCTAGCTAGATGTGATTGATAGATAAAAATATGAGGAAATTTGGTTAGAAAAGAGATGAATAAATGTTGCAGGGCTGAGTGAGTCAGGCATGATACTGGACCAGAGCAGGGCAAAGAGGAGCAGAGTGGATGACAGGACACACAGGCAGCTAGCTATGCAGAGCAGTGCGGTAAGCTTAGCTGAACTGAGCAGAGTCCAGACTGTGGCAAACTAATCTGAGCAAATAAAGGGTAAAATCTGAAGCAGAGCTTCAGGCTTGAAATGGGTTTCAGGCCTGAGGGACAGAAGTGATGAGGTGAAAGGCTATAGACTGGGGCAGAGCAGGGGGGAGGAAAGAGAGAGGGGGGGGTAAAGTTCCACTTTTACAAATGATTTATTAAAATATGTTCCTTATTTGCTTCTGTGTGGTGCATTTTGAATTGTAGGCGCTGACCTCTTCAATCTGTTTCTCAGTGATTGCTCTGTTTTCAGGACCTTTGTTATTTTAGAGGAAATGATCACGACTCCAAAAACCATTTGGAACTTTTCAAAAATGTTCTTCTTTAAAAAAATAAGTTATTTGGATGTGTTATTTATTGTGTTGGTTGTAATGTACAATCTCCCACTCCCATCTCCTATGAGGGAGATGTTATATAATAATAATAATAATAATAATAATAATAATACATTCTGCCCCAAGTGGAGGAGTTTATCAGGTGGAATATTTGTGTGATTTGAGAGAATTCTTTTAACAGTGTACAGTCACTTTGGATAGTGACTGATGTTGCTAATATAGTGACTTTGTCAGTAGTTTTCAGACCCCCAGCAACTTTTTTTCCAAAGAGCGACTAGATTTAAATTTAAAAGTTTTTTAGTAGTTTTTCTGGCAGACTGAAATTCTCTGTGTTTAGTGTACACACAGCACTCGTACTGCATCCCTTCATATCCTTCGGCCCCTTAGCGACTTTTAGAGACTTTTGAGACAACTGACAGCAAGTTTCCTTCCACAAAAGTTTGCAACAGTGAAAGAACAGGATTATAGATACAAGGGTGGAAATTCCTCAGATGGGTGGCTGGCCTCTCTGTTAGAGACAGGGTGAGGAGCGCAGTTATTCGGGTCAGGGGGGTTCAGAGTAGACCTTGAAAGCTCTGTGGAAGCTTGTTTCTACAACTTAAAAAAAAATGAATTCAAAAATCGCCATCTGTAACTCCAATTTTTTTTTTTTTTAAAGGTTGAAATGTCGAGTTACGTATCTCAAAATTTTGTGTTCATGACTCAAAATTTTGAGTTAGTTCTGCCAGTCAGGATGTTCTGTGACAGTACGTCATTTCCTTGTTGACCGGAGGCTCAAGGCATCAGCTGTCCAATAGATCAACATGAAACCACTGATTTCATACCTTTTATGGAATGCTAGAAGACAATCAAAGGAGATGACAAATTGTTTATGTTTGCTATACGCTGCTAGCTCACTGGTACTGCTGCTAACTGATTTTGAGTGCTGGTGATATCCGCTTCTGGGTAATAAGAAAATGACTTTTTTCACAGAGTTTCACAGAACTGTCTAATTGGCAGCACTGACTCAAAATTTTGAGTTATTAAAGCAAAATATTGAGATACAAAATTTGAGATACAAGATATTTGAGTAGTTTTCTTAAAATTTCGAGTTGTATTCTCAAACTTTTTACTTGGTCACTCCAAATTTAGAGACACTTAACTCAAAATACGGACTTACCCATGGCAATTTTGTTTTTTTGTTTTTTTTAATGGCAGAAACAAGCTTCCATAGGCTTCTGACTAGGAATTCTCCTGGGTGAGGTGCTACCCGAAGGAGGCCCCGCTGCTGCCCCCGCGACCCGGCCATGGATAAGTGGAAGAAAATGAACCATGTTTTCCCACGATTTTTCTGGTGATGACACAACATGTCTGTTATTTAATGAACAAATCCATGTGAAATGACATTTTTTGTGTCATTATGCACTCAGTGCATCATATTTCATTTACATCAATAAACTAGAATTAATAGTTTTATCTTTAAAATAAACATGACATATTTGTGAAATTGATATTCTTGTGACTTTGTTTTTAAAATCCTTTTGTGTGGAAAAATAATGGATTTGCAGTGAGAAAAAAATGATTGACATGTCATTTAGACAAGTTAATTCATGGTCTGTTTTTGTGATTTTACGGATATTTCACATATTTCAAAACAATAGGAAAATTCAGTAACTTTTATAGAATAAATTTTGTTAAATCACAGAGTTTTCTTTACAGTGCACATACACAAACATCTTTATGAGCCATGCCAATGAAATAGTTTTGCAGCACTGCAGGAGTGCCCTCTGGCATTGTGAGGCAGGTTTTACTGATCCGTTAAATCTATAAACTAAAAGGGCGTGAAATTGTAAGAAGCTTTGAAATGTTTATTGTGGAGTTGATTCTTTCTGGATTAGAAGCTAAGATCTTGGGTGTGCAGCATGGGACAAAATACAGGTTCATTACAAATAACTTATTGTATTTCATATGAATTCTGATTCCATTATGCTCCCTACAGCATGGACACAATATGTAACCAAATGTAACCAGTGGGCTCTCCTCACTCCCTGCCACAGTGAAGCTGAGACTGAGATATGCCTCATTGTGTTATGTAGTCTTTATTTTATATTTACTTTTTTCCTTTGGTTTATCTGGCAGTTGTTTTAAAAATGTGTGCATGTTTTGCTGCATAGCAGTGTGTTTCACTGTTTTTCAGCCTCATGGCAAGGCTCAATTCCCAGCATTCTTTGCTTGGATGGCAAGTCACCAGACAGTATCATGACACACGATTAGCCTCCTACAGCCAAAAAAGAACCAAGCTGCACCCAAATGGATGACTAGTCCAGTAAGAACAGTTAAATGCTAACATCCAGTTGATACAAAATTCTAATTTTGTATCAATAACAGTCCTGCGTAGCCTGGACTGCTGTTTTATCATAACCAAAATGACAAAAATGCAACGCAACACTACCTGAAAGCAATGCAAGACAACAACTGGGAAGTGTGGAAATGATGGATCCTGCTCTCTCTCTCTCTCTCTCTCTCTCACACACACACACACACACACACACACACACTCACCATTAAAGCTTTAACTATAACAAAAGAAACTTTTGTTCACATATATGTTGAAGGTGCAACACAGACTTGTCATTGAGGAAACTGATGCTCAGTTGGGTAAGAGTAATCGTCGAGACCTGCTTCAGTATCCCAGCAGCCATTTCGTGGCCACAGTCAAAGATGATGTGAAACTCCTTCCCCCTTTTCATCTCCTTTAACAGTGGCTTTGCATCCTTGGTCTCTGCAGGCAGCTGCCGGATTTTTAACCGGATGTTGTACCGCGAAGGCGCCTTTATAAGCTCTTGCAACCGAATCAGACCTGGAAGGAAAAAGAAAGACAACACAGACTTGAATGAGTTCTGTTGTTTTACTATTAGCAAAATTAGCCCTGTTTCAACACGGGTAGTCATGCTGTCATGGTCCTGGGTCTGTTGCCCACTGTTTTGTGTTTGTTGTTCTTCTCCTTAGTTTGTTGTAGGTTTTGCAGTTCTGAATTTTCCCTTAATGTTTCAGTTTGGCGTACTAGTTTGTTGGTCTGTCTTTCTGTCTGTCGACTTTAGTCATTTCCTGTTTTATTTTGTTAGCTCTTGTCTCGTGTGTATTATGTTTAGTTGTGCGTCCCCTCTGTCTCATTCCAGTAGTTTGATTAGGTTCACTTGCTGTGTTGTGTTTTCCAACTAGCCCTCAGTTTTCTTCACTTCATTATCACGTCCTCCCTCTTTAGTAGTGTGTGTTTCCCTGTTCTGTGTTTTCAAGTCTCTTTTTCTGAGTAACCGGCTCTAAAGCGGTGATTTTCAAGTTTAAGTTGGTCTCCGGCGTCCTGTGTTTGTATCCACATCCTGCCTGCCACACTGCCAAACATGACACATGCTCCCATGAAGGCAATCAAATTTCTAAAAGGCCATTTCAAATATATGTATCTTTCCAGAGTAACTGTGGTAACAACTACTTCTGATTCATTTGGCAGCAGCAGTTATAATTAGAGCAAGGATAAGAAAGCTGCAGGGATATATTTCAGTCTCCAGTTCATTCTAATAAAATACATTTTTCTTCCCTCACTCCCTCCTCGTGCTATTTTCAATACTAAGCACAATATTTTTCTTTCAGCATCTATTTCCATTTTTCATCTCTCTTTGTGCTTTTTGTTCGTCTTTCACAATGGAACAGCCCACATCACAGCAGTGTCGGTACAGCACAAATATTCCTACAAAAACAACAGAACAAAGGCTCATATCAGTGCTGCATATAACATGACATTCATCATCCATCATAGTGATGCTGCTCATTGCTGTGTATAGGAGACATGTAAAGTCAACAGAAGCATAAACATCGTAGTTTTGACAGATATTCTGTCACCATGATATTGAATAAATATTTTGGTGTTCAGGAACTGATCGATGATTTTAATGTTGGGGCACTGTATTAATCTGTTAATACAGTGTCATATTTAAGACTGATATACAGAATCATCACAATGTTCAAATACCTTTATAGACAAAAGTGGTGAGTGGATTTGAATTGTCAGTAAGTCATTTGTTTTTAGTTTTATTACTACAAAACCATGTTTTCAAGGGGCCTCTATTTCCAGTCGAGTCACCATTGGTTTCTTTCAACCGCAACTATAATTTTTCTGCACATTAAACGAGTAGTTTTTGTATCCGACCTAACTTCAACCAAATCAACGGCACAACAGAAAAGAGTCTGTCATTTGCATTTCTGGAAAGACAAATGATGCTGCACTGCTGAGGCAGACCAGAAAGCATTTATGTGGGTCACGTTGGAAGACAAATGACTTTGGTTAATCGGTACAACCTGTTTCCTATCTTTCCTTTATTTTGGCCTGTCAGTTGCTGCCTTCAAAAAAAATACAGGAAATACATAACTAGCATAAAGAATATGAAATATTATGCTGCTGTCTTGAAGAAGCTGTGCATATCTTAAGCAAAGAGCTAAGAGGAGAAAACTTTAATTTGTTCCAGCTATCATCATGGAGAATCTGAGGTTATTGGACAATAAGAGGCCAAGCTTTGACTTCTGATTGAAGCCCAGAGGGAAAATAGTCTTTGTAGTATTATGTGTTTCACAAAAACATGGCTGCTTTCACACTTCCTGGACCACAGTCCAGCTACTTTAAAAAGTAAACACAAGCTCCTGGACCAGATAACATCCCAGGTCCTGCTCTTAAATCATGCACTCATGAACTGGCAGCTGTCTTCACAGACATCTTTAACCTCTCCCTGCTCTTTGTCTGTAGTCCAACATGCTTGAAAAGGACCACCATGATCCCTGTCCCAAAGAAACCTAATGTGAGCTGCCATAACGACTTACTCCACAGTAGCACTTACTCCATTGTAATGAAGTGCTTTGAGCGTATGGTCAAAGCTCACATCACATCTTTACTGCCTGCTACACTGGAGCCCTTTCAGCTCACCTACAGACCAAATAGATCCACAGAGGATGCAATAGGACTGGCTCTACACATCACCCTTTCCCACCTGGACCATAAGAACACATGGGCATACACACATATGTGCTATTATGGTCCTGATGCCCAGATCCCGAGTGATTCGGGATCTGGGCATCAGTGTCTAGTTATATAACTGGATCCTGGACTTTCTGACAGGCAGACCACAGGTGGTGCAGATTGGCAGTGTCACATCATCTACACTGATGCTCAGCACAAGGTTGTGTGCTCAGCCCCCTGCTGTACACCCTGTTTACCCATGATTGCACAGCCACATATAGCTCTAACACCATCATTAAGTTAGCAGACAAGAACACCATCATCGGCTGCATTTCAAAGATTCAAAGAGCTATATTGTCATTCTTCTCATGTGAAACATGACAGGAACAAAACTTAGTCTCCGAGGTCCCTCCAGTGCAAGCTGCCTTTTTTTTTAAAATATTAAGATCTTCACAAATAAATAGAATAATTTGAGAAATAGAATATATAGATAACTAACTACAGAGAAAAGTGATCTGGTACCTGAGCAGATCACACTGATATTGCACATCATATTGTCATGTATTGCACAGTCATCACCGACTTATTCCAGAGGGAGACGAGTCTGCTTACAGAGCAGAGGTGAGAGCCCTGACATCGTGGTGTCAGGACAACAACCTGCTGCTCAATGTCAAGCAAGACCAAGGAGTTCATTGTGGACTACATATTGAGGGGACAGAGGTGGAGAGAGTCAGCTGCTTCAGGTTCCTGGGGATCAACATCAGGGAGGAGGTGGACAAATGAGGCTTTAAGGAATTACAGGACTGCTTTGAATCTCTATATGGAGAGGGCATCAGCAGTTTGACTGGATGCATCACAAAATTTTAAGAACACACCGGTGGGACTGTATGTTGCTTTATGAACAACAAGCCGTGAATCACTAGTAACCTGAAAGAAGTGTTTAATGAAAAGAAGAAAGTCTGCAGGTCTGGGAACAGGGAAGACCTGAGAAGAGCGCAGCATGACCTAAGAGTGAAGTTGAGGAAATATAAAAACTCCCACAGGATGAACCTGGAAGCTAAACACCAGCAGAGCAGGTATGGGTGAGGGATGTTTGGAGCGATGTGAAGAAAATCAATGGGATGAAGGTGACAGACAGACAACCAACAGGCAGCCTGGAGTGAGCCAAATGTACCCAAACAATTTCTTCAATAGGCTGCATCCTCACAACACAACCCCAATACCTAGGAAGCTTTTGTGTTCTCCCCTTCTTCCCCCCCAAGTGAACTGTGGAGAGAAGGCCACTGAACATGTCATTCTGACAACCTTGTGCACCACTTACTGAACAGGCAGTGGAGCATTTGTCTAACAGGCTGATTGAGCCAAAAGGACAGATACAAGAAATCTATCATATCTCATGAAGTAACTCTTTGCAGTGCAACATCTGTCTAGCAGAGCATTATCTGTTCTCTCATGAAAACATTTTGTTTGAAATGTCACAGCTTTTCGCACACACACACTAAGACACTTTGTTGCACTGCACAGTCTGCTACATTTTAAACTGTTACACTGAACTACTTTAATTTGTCATCTTTGCTGTGCTGCTTTTACTACATTTAGTGAGCCATTTTGAATTTTGTTTGTCTTGTTGTTTTACAAATGTTTAACTTTATTTATGCTCTTATTTAAATTAATATTGTTTTCCTTTACTGTATTTTTTTTTCTTTTAACTCATTAAGATATTTGGTCATATTGTATTTTTTTTAATTGAACTATATTTTAACTACTGAAACATCAGAATTTCTTACTGTATGATTCAGTTACAGTGACAGCACTTGGTGGGATGTGGTCTAAGCAGTATAACGATGCATCATTATACTGCTTGACTCAGCCTGTGCTGTGTGCTGGCAATATCCCATCATGAGCTAAATCAGAGTTGATATCTGGCACACTTCTTATTCAAATATCAAAAATCAGTTGCAAAATGGAGTGATAGTGGCAGAGAATGTAGAGTGAAGTCTGGCAGCGTGGAGTGTGGAATGTTAGATTTTAGATGTGGACAACAAGGAGGATGGATTTACGTTTTAACAATCCACAAGATAAGCAATAAACAAAAACATAAGTGTAATCAATGCAGTATTAAAATGTATTTAAGTGAAGATTACATTAACACTAATGTAAAGGCTAAATTAAACAGCAAGAAAAATGGAACACATCAGTGACACGTGAGTGAAAATAAAGTGAAACATGAGGTGTAATAAAGTGTAATCTCATAACTGACAGGTTTGTCCATTATTCAATAACAATAAGAGATAAAATGCAACTGTAAAAAGAGGAAATATGACTGTAATAATTTAATGATAAACATACTGTGAAAACTTACATTCACAGTTTTATGGATTTAACTTTTTAATTAAAAAATATTTTTGTATTACACATGTAACTACTGCACTGTAGGGCTGAGTGATAAGGAAAAAAAATCAAATCACTATTTCTGTCAAGCTTAAAGGCTCCTTCTTAAAGATGCCTTCGCCTAAGTGAAGATCTAAAGTTAAATTTGATTTAAAAATTATTAAGTTGGACATGATAAATGTACTGTAGAATTAATTATACAACTGTGTTTTAAATAATTGACATAGGTATATAAACTGAAATCTTTCTGACCTCTCTAAGGTGTTAGAGAAAACACAACCAAAAAGGAAAACCAATTTTTGGTTATTTCCAAATAAATAAAGTATTAATACAAAAACTACAAAAAACAGAAAACTATTCTGTATCAATTTTTTGTCTATATCCCCAGAAATTAAATAAACTTTCAAATGTAAAGGAAGGGAAACATAAACAAGCTGACATAAGCAACAAGACAAAAAAGAAAAACTTAAAAATTTAACTTTAAAAAGGCACAATGTGGACGTGGCAGTGAGGCTTATATGTACAACTTGACCACAAATCTCATGTGGTAGCAAAATATAACACACTTTTGCAGCTGTTCAACTGGCTCTCTACACTCAGTGTTCAGCTGGGGAGGTGCCATCAGAGAGAAATGTTTATGGCCAGTGAGCTGTTAACGAGTGTCAATTACTATAATCATCCGCTTAAATCCGGCATTATGCTTACTGGCATCATGTTTTTCCAAAAAAGTATGTTGTTGCATTTGTGATATCATTGTGTCTCTTTGTTTTCTGTTGTAAGGCAGGGTACTGTAGGAAGTGTCTGGGACTGTAAAATGTTCATTGCCTTAGTGATGGGACAGTCGCGAATGAGCCGGCTCTAAGAGTGAACAACGGGAGCCGTTTCCTTTTTCTTTTCATTCGTTCATTTCCTTTTTTTTTTGTGGAAGCCGCACGTGATTGCTTAAGATGAATGGTAGCATATGATCGTCTACACTGAGCGGGAGGGGAGGGTCCACACTGTGCAGTGAGTAAACAAACACCAGAGAGGGAGGGGCTCCTGCAAAATGCGCTCGGAGACAGGAAAGAGCCAGAGGAAGTTGCGCGTTACATAGAGGCTACACACGGGAACGGTGAGGAAAATGAGTGACGGAAAGCGTAGCAAAGACTGGAAACATTTCAACCTTATACCTCCAAACATATAAGGTTGAAATGTTTCCAGTTAGAATACCATCTGGAAGGCCTGGGTTCGATTCCACCTTGGCCCAGGCCTCTCCCTCTCTCTGTGTGGAGTTTGCATGTTCTCCCCGTGCTTGCGTGGGTTTCCTCCGGGTACTCCGGTTTCCTCCCACATTCCAAAGACATGCACTTACTGGGGTTAGGTTAATTGGCTAATCTAAATTGCCCATAGGTGTGAATGAGTGTGTGAAAGGTTGTCTGTCACTCCGTGTTGGCCCTGCAACAGGCTGGCGACCTGTTCAGGGTGTACCCTGCCTCTCGCCCTATGACAGCTGGGATAGGCTCCAGCCCCCCCGCGACCCTTAACAGGATGTGCGGAAGCGAATGGATGGATGGATGGACCTCCAAACATGTTGAACGAGGTACAACGTACTTCAAAAGTGCCGGTTTGCAGACTTCCGGTCACAAATACCGTAATACCACTACATGACTGTGAAGTGTAATTTCTGAGCTTTTGGGAACCGTTTGAATTTTTTCAATAGCACGAATGGTCGCAGAGTTACGGTGAAAAGCCAGCTGATCAAGGTCCTTGGACCAGCTGACTCTGCGGCTATGTTTTAATCAGCTGTTCGTGGCTTGTAAGGTCAGGAAACCTGCGATTCAGCAGCGATCGCCTGGCGTTAAAGGATTAATCTGATAGAGTGTCGACTGCAAATTTAAAATTTAATATCGAGCAGGCTGCACAAACAGCCTACATAGGTATACTGTATAGGAATTGTTCATCCCTCAGTGTAATTAGAAGAACAAAACAGGGCAGGTCATTAGGCAGGAGAAATAGGATCAACTCCTCAAAGGCCCTTGTCTTTTCTGATTTCCAATCTTTTGTTTTATAATTTGTATTTGGAGCACTCTATTATATGTTGAGTATATAAAGAAATATTTGATATAAGCCTAATGTATGTTTTTACATTAGTAATTCATTTTACACTTTTTTTAAAATTAAAATCTAAGGAGCCATTTGGGAGCCGAAAGAGCCGGCTCTTCTTTGGGAGCTGAGCCTAAAGAGCCGGCTCTTCTTTGGGAGCTGAGCCTAAAGAGCCGGCTCTTCTTTGGGAGCTGAGCCTAAAGAGCCGGCTCTTCTTTGGGAGCTGAGCCTAAAGAGCCGGCTCACTGAAAAAAGCCGGAATTCCCATCACTACATTGCATTGTGTCACCTGTGAGTATGCAAGGATGGCACTGCTTCAGATGGTATAAATGATTTGTGGTGTTACCTGCTTCTTTGTAGACTAAAGAGGCCAAAACATCTCCACACTACAGGAAGTCTTGGTAGCTCTACTCCAACCACATGCTTTCCTTATCTTGGCCTTTTGTGCTGTCTGTGAAAACATGGATGTATCCTTATCTTTAATCTTTAATGTATAATTATTCGTGTTTTTTTACTTATTATTCCACTGTATACTGGAACAGTGAAACAAATGCTGAAAGTGAAAGACAAAGAATAACTGGTTATCGTATAGAGTGGAAAATAAATGTGCTGTGTTACTGATATTTAAAAATAAAATTAGTCACACTTCCTGGGGAAAATGTTGTTTTAAAAAATAGCCCAATATTGGTTATTGCATCTGCAAATCATCATCAGTATCATTATATTTTGGTCTAAACTGGTGCAGCAGTCTTCTGGTTCTGTGCCCACAGCCCCCCCATCCCCAGCTGTTTGGCCTATGGCATTATTTGTTTACTTCCACTTTCCAGATGAGTGCATTGCGTGGTGGGAAAGCAGTCTACAGTCTGCTGGCGCTTCAGCAACCAATTGTTGGCTTTCATTAACTCAAACATGCTGTCACACAATAATGATGATGATATCTGCAGAGTGCTGACCTGTAAGACACTGGCCGTGTTCCATTTAACAACACAAGACAAAGTGACTTCTCTGCTGCGGTTCACAATAATCTCAACTAACTACAGAAACATTAACTACAGAAACACTAACTACAGAAACACTAACTACAGAAACACTAACTACAGAAACACCGACTACAGAAACACTGACTACAGAAACACTAACTACAGAAACACTGACTATAGAAACACTGACTACACAAACACTAACTACAGAAACACTAACTACAGAAACACTAACTATAGAAACACTGACTACACAAACACTAACTACAGAAACACTAACTACAGAAACACTAACTACAGAAACACTGACTACAGAAACACTAACTACAGAAACACTGACTACAGAAACACTAACTACAGAAACACTAACTATAGAAACACTGACTACAGAAACACTAACTACAGAAACACTGACTACACAAACACTAACTACACAAACACTAACTACACAAACACTAACTATAGAAACACTGACTACAGAAACACTAACTACAGAAACACTGACTACACAAACACTAACTACACAAACACTAACTACAGAAACACTAACTACAGAAACACTGACTACAGAAACACTAACTACAGAAACACTGACTACAGAAACATTAACTACAGAAACACTGACTACACAAACATTAACTACAGAAACACTAACTACAGAAACATTAACTACAGAAACATCAACTACAGAAACACTAACTACACAAACATCAACTACAGAAAAACTAACTACAGAGACATTAACTACAGAAACACTAACTACAGAAACATTAACTACAGAAACACTAACTACAGAAACATTAACTACAGAAACACTAACTACAGAAACATTAACTACAGAAACACTAACTACAGAAACATTAACTACAGAAACACTAACTACAGAAACATTAACTACAGAAACACTGACTACACAAACACTAACTACAGAAACACTAACTACAGAAACACTGACTACAGAAACATTAACTACAGAAACACTAACTACAGAAACATTAACTACAGAAACACTGACTACACAAACACTAACTACAGAAACACTGACTACACAAACACTAACTACAGAAACACTAACTACAGAAACACTAACTACAGAAACACTGACTACAGAAACACTAACTACAGAAACACTGACTACACAAACACTAACTACAGAAACATTAACTACAGAAACACTAACTACAAAAACACTAACTTCAGAAACACTAACTACAGAAACACTGACTACAGAAACACTGACTACACAAACACTAACTACAGAAACACTAACTACAGAAACACTAACTACAGAAACACTAACTACAGAAACACTGACTACACAAACACTAACTACAGAAACACTAACTACAGAAACACTAACTACAGAAACATTAACTACAGAAACACTAACTACAGAAACACTAACTACAGAAACACTGACTACAGAAACACTAACTACAGAAACACTAACTACAGAAACATCGACTACAGAAACACTAACTACAGAAACATTAACTACAGAAACACTAACTACAGAAACACTGACTACAGAGACATTAACTACAGAAACACTAACTACAGAAACACTGACTACAGAAACACTAACTACAGAAACACTGACTACAGAAACACTAACTACAGAAACACTAACTACAGAAACACTAACTACAGAAACACTGACTACAGAAACACTAACTACAGAAACACTGACTACACAAACACTAACTACACAAACACTAACTACACAAACACTAACTATAGAAACACTGACTATAGAAACACTAACTACAGAAACACTAACTACACAAACACTAACTACACAAACACTAACTACAGAAACACTAACTACAGAAACACTGACTACAGAAACACTAACTACAGAAACACTAACTACAGAAACACTGACTACAGAAACATTAACTACAGAAACACTAACTACACAAACATTAACTACAGAAACACTAACTACAGAAACATTAACTACAGAAACATCAACTACAGAAACACTAACTACACAAACATCAACTACAGAAAAACTAACTACAGAGACATTAACTACAGAAACACTAACTACAGAAACATTAACTACAGAAACACTAACAACAGAAACATTAACTACAGAAACATTAACTACAGAAACATTAACTACAGAAACACTAACAACAGAAACATTAACTACAGAAACACTAACTACAGAAACATTAACTACAGAAACACTGACTACACAAACACTAACTACAGAAACACTAACTACAGAAACACTGACTACAGAAACATTAACTACAGAAACACTAACTACAGAAACATTAACTACAGAAACACTGACTACACAAACACTAACTACAGAAACACTAACTACAGAAACACTAACTACAGAAACACTGACTACAGAAACACTAACTACAGAAACACTGACTACACAAACACTAACTACAGAAACATTAACTACAGAAACACTAACTACAAAAACACTAACTTCAGAAACACTAACTACAGAAACACTGACTACAGAAACACTGACTACACAAACACTAACTACAGAAACACTAACTACAGAAACACTGACTACAGAAACACTAACTACAGAAACACTGACTACACAAACACTAACTACAGAAACACTAACTACAGAAATACTAACTACAGAAACATTAACTACAGAAACACTAACTACAGAAACACTGACTACAGAAACACTGACTACACAAACACTAACTACAGAAACACTAACTACAGAAACATCGACTACAGAAACACTAACTACAGAAACATTAACTACAGAAACACTAACTACAGAAACACTGACTACAGAGACATTAACTACAGAAACACTAACTACAGAAACACTAACTACAGAAACACTAACTACAGAAACACTAACTACAGAAACACTAACTACAGAAACACTAACTACAGAAACACTAACTACAGAAACACTGACTACAGAAACACTAACTACAGAAACACTGACTACACAAACACTAACTACACAAACACTAACTACACAAACACTAACTATAGAAACACTGACTATAGAAACACTAACTACAGAAACACTGACTACACAAACACTAACTACACAAACACTAACTACAGAAACACTAACTACAGAAACACTGACTACAGAAACACTAACTACAGAAACACTAACTACAGAAACACTGACTACAGAAACATTAACTACAGAAACACTGACTACACAAACATTAACTACAGAAACACTAACTACAGAAACATTAACTACAGAAACATAAACTACAGAAACACTAACTACACAAACATAAACTACAGAAAAACTAACTACAGAGACATTAACTACAGAAACACTAACTACAGAAACATTAACTACAGAAACACTAACAACAGAAACATTAACTACAGAAACACTAACTACAGAAACATTAACTACAGAAACACTAACAACAGAAACATTAACTACAGAAACACTAACTACAGAAACATTAACTACAGAAACACTGACTACACAAACACTAACTACAGAAACACTAACTACAGAAACACTAACTACAGAAACATTAACTACAGAAACACTAACTACAGAAACATTAACTACAGAAACACTGACTACACAAACACTAACTACAGAAACACTGACTACACAAACACTAACTACAGAAACACTAACTACAGAAACACTAACTACAGAAACACTGACTACAGAAACACTAACTACAGAAACACTGACTACACAAACACTAACTACAGAAACACTAACTACAGAAACACTAACTACAAAAACACTAACTTCAGAAACACTAACTACAGAAACACTGACTACAGAAACACTGACTACACAAACACTGACTACAGAAACACTAACTACAGAAACACTGACTACAGAAACACTAACTACAGAAACACTGACTACACAAACACTAACTACAGAAACACTAACTACAGAAACACTAACTACAGAAACATTAACTACAGAAACACTAACTACAGAAACACTGACTACAGAAACACTGACTACACAAACACTAACTACAGAAACACTAACTACAGAAACATCGACTACAGAAACACTAACTACAGAAACATTAACTACAGAAACACTAACTACAGAAACACTGACTACAGAAACACTGACTACACAAACACTAACTACAGAAACACTAACTACAGAAACACTAAATACAGAAACATCAACTACAGAAACACTGACTACACAAACACTAACTACAGAAACACTGACTACAGAAACACTAACTACAGAAAAATTAACTACAGAAACATCAACTACAGAAACACTAACTACACAAACATTAACTACAGAACCACTAACTACAGAGACATTAACTACAGAAACACTAACTACAGAAACATCAACTACAGAAACACTAACTACACAAACATCAACTACAGAAACACTAACTACAGAGACATTAACTACAGAAACACTAACTACAGAAACATTAACTACAGAAACACTAACTACAGAAACATTAACTACAGAAACACTAACTACAGAAACATTAACTACAGAAACACTGACTACACAAACACTAACTACAGAAACACTAACTACACAAACATCAACTACAGAAACACTAACTACACAAACACTAACTACAGAAACATTAACTACAGAAACACTAACTACACAAACATCAACTACAGAAACACTAACTACAGAGACATTAACTACAGAAACACTAACTACAGAAACATTAACTACAGAAACATCAACTACAGAAACACTAACTACAGAAACATTAACTACAGAAACACTAACTACAGAAACATTAACTACAGAAACATCAACTACAGAAACACTAACTACACAAACACTAACTACATAAACACTAACTACAGAAACACTAACTACAGAAACACTAACTACACAAACACTAACTACAGAAACACTAACTACAGAAACACTAACTACACAAACACTAACTACAGAAACACTAACTACAGAAACATTAACTACAGAAACACTAACTACAGAAACATTAACTACAGAAACATCAACTACAGAAACACTAACTACACAAACACTAACTACACAAACATCAACTACAGAAACACTAACTACACAAACATCAACTACAGAAACACTAACTACAGAGACATTAACTACAGAGACATTAACTACAGAAACACTAACTACAGAAACATTAACTACAGAAACACTAACTACAGAAACACTAACTACAGAAACATTAACTACAGAAACACTAACTACAGAAACATTAACTACAGTAACACTAACTACAGAAACACTAACTACAGAAACATTAACTACAGAAACACTAACTACAGAAACATTAACTACAGAAACACTAACTACAGAAACACTAACTACAGAAACACTAGTGGCTGCACTGTAAATAATCCAGACTATGACTTTTTTTATTGCTACCATGAGAAAACCACCTAAGTACAAATATGGGAATGTGTTATTGTCTTTCTTTTATTTTATATCTAGTAATGGATGTGTTGTAGTTGTGCTTGCAACAAAAAAGACTAAGCAAAGCTAGACAGTAACTATGTGATGTAATTCAGAATAAATGAAACCGTTTTTCATGTGAAAAGGACAGTGAAAGGTTCCACTGCCTGCAGCAACTATGTATATACCATAAAATATCCTCAACTGTACCTAAAGTACCATGGGGGGAAAAAAAACAACTGCAGTTTATCAACTGGCCACTTTTGGCTCTAAAAGAGAGTCAGTCCACAGAGAGTCCCTGTTAAAATGATATTAACTGGGGAAATGAATAAAATAATTATGCTTAAAGCTTGATACAAAAAAAAAAAAAAAAACTTAAGGTGCACTTTTAAACTTGGTTGAGCCTTAATATTTGGAGCTTGGTCACTGACAGGTGGTGGCCAGGTGTAGCTGCCAGGTGGGCTAGGCTTGCGCTTAGCTACTTCAAATCACTGAGCCTGAACACCATTTGTGATGTTGTTTCCTTTAAATGCAGTTATTTGGCAAATAATAACAAACAATATTACTTGTAATAAAATATCAGCCAAGAGGTTTGCACTTGGTTTTGGTGGAGTGAAGTTCCAGTATTTTATTTGCATGTTAGTTACCACTAATAAGCACATATCAGTGTCTGTGTGATGCATGCATACGGTATCTTGAAAGTGACTTCTGGACAAGGTAGGAGGCAGCTGGAGAAACTATACTAGAGCAATGTCGCCAACCCTGATAGCATCAGTCTCCAGAGGTGGGAAGTAACGAAGTACAAATACTTCGTTACTGTACTTAAGTAGATTTTTCAGGTATCTGTACTTTACTTAAGTATTTATTTTTCTGAGTACTTTTTACTTTTACTCCCTACATTTTTACACAAGTATCGGTACTTTCTACTTCTTACATTTTCAAACAGACTCGTTACTTTTTAACACGTCAGAGAGAAGTTTGCATTTCCGGTCAGTGCGCCGTCAAACATCAAACGATCTGAGCCTAAACGGAGGAATAATAACACACAAGAGACAATCGTACTGGTGTATCCTCCATCATCGGGGCTTATCTCGTACAAAGGGATTAAATACGCAAACCCATATAATTAATGTATCATTTATAGCGCTAAAATCGGGCCGGACCGAGTCCGTAAGTTGCGCTGCGGCACATAAACAGCTTAGCTAGCGCTACTGAAGAGGAGCGAGCACGAAGGGAGTAACGTGTGGCAGGTAAATGCAACGTTTCTAAATGCTCATCAAATATCAGCAAACACACAAAGTGTGTGCAGTTTGTCACACAGTGTGTCTGCTAGCTAAAAGAAGAGATGCTGCATTTCAGGGAGAGCAAAGAGAGAGAAGTTCACTCAGAGATGGAGAAAGAGGACAGGAGAGGAAGAAGAGAGGTTAGATTTAAAGGTAAGGACTGGAAAATAAACTGAAGTATGCTGACTTTGTGTAATTCAAAGATTCTATGAAAATACTGCAGTTTAGTGTGTAATAAATTGGTTAGCTTGTTGTACTGTATTTACAGTAAAGCTCTGTGTTCATGGTCAGAGTTACAGGTTACATCAGTGCAGCAGAGATGAGTCTGAATCAAAGCTGCTGATGCTGAGATTCATTCACTGAATCCAACATTTCTACAGCCTGTATGCTGTCAGTGCAGGGGATGGAGATCAGCTCAGATAGCTGTGAAATACTGGGTTACATCTTTGTGAATTCAGTTCATCCACACAGAGCAGTAAACCTCAGAGCAGCAGCAGCAGGTCAGCTGATCACAGCCTGCACACCAACATCATTTACTGCAGCTACAATAGAAAGCTGTGGTTCTTCTCCCCATGCAGAGACACTACAGCTGATCTTAGGGTTCCTCCACCTTCTGAATCCCACTGTAACCCCTGAGTATCCTCATGTTGGTGTTTAGGTGGAGGCACAGTCACCCTCTACTATGGAGGACACAGAGAACAGAGCTGTGTTTAAATTCCCTTTCACAGTTTGTGTCCTACAGAACAGATTCAAGCTGAGTGCATTCATTAGGATTAAAATTTAGATTGGAATAATGTTTGCATTCTCATGTAATATTATTTTATATTATTACAATAATATATAACGAGGTTCGGTTAGTTTTACACAAAAATAGCATTTAGAAACATCCTCCAAAGAACTACTTTTACTTTCTTACTTTGAGTACATTTCAGAGCCTGTACTTTTTTACTTTTACTTAAGTAGAGAAGTTGAACCAGTACTTCGACTTTTACTAAAGTATTTTTTAACATAAGTACTTGTACTTCTACTTAAGTACAGAATGTCAGTACTTTTGCCACCTCTGTCAGTCTCTAGGTTTTTAGGACCTGGCCTAGCCAGCTGTCTCTGATCCTGAGTCACATTTACAACCTGTATCTGAAACATGAGAAAAATGAATGGATGGATGGATGGATGGAAAATATCCAGTCTAGTTCAAGTACTGAAGAAGTAAACCACATCAGAGCTTAATGTCTATCTATTTGGCAAATTGAATTGAACTGATCATCATTCCAGGGTTTTGAGTTCCTTTTGAGTTTGTATCCTCATCTATTTATGAGAAAATTTCCAGTTGGGTTCATCAAGCCTCTATTTAAGATAAGATAAGATAAGATAAGATAAGATAAGATAAGATAAGATAAGATAAGATAAAACTTTAATGATCCCACGACAGGGAAATTTGCGCATTACAGCAGCTCAGTACTATCAGCAGCTATTTAGTATATTCAGTCTGTTTAGTATTTAGTAGTCTTTCTTAGTTCTTGCTATTTTTGTGATTTGGTTTCTGCTAGTGTTTAGAGTTGCTGTTCATATTTTTTCCCTTGTATTTTGTTTATTTATCTTATGTTTTTGTACTTCTTTTTGTCAAGTGGCTGTGTATTAGTGTTCTGCCTCTGTGATTGCTTAGTTATTTCCTGTTTTTCCTGTGTCTTCAGTTTTACTTCTTGTGTGAATACTTTGATTGGTTCCAGCCAAATCTCATTGCACTCATCTGTCCACTTCCCTAGATTATCTTCTGTGTGTATGCACACTACTCAAAAATATTAAAGGAACACTTTAAAAACATCAGATCAGATGAGGGAAAAAAGGTCACTGATAATGGACTGGGTAATGTGTTAGGAACAAAACGGTATCACATTGTTTGATGGAAATGAAAGTTACCAGCCCACAGAGGGCTGAATTCAAAGACACCTTGAAAATCAAAGTGAAAAAAATGATGCAGCAGGGTAGTCTATTTTGCTGAAATTTCATTTCAGCAACTCAAAATGTTACTCAGTAGTTTGCTCCCACATGCTTATATGTTTGCCTGACAGTGTCTGGGTATGACACTAATGAGACAACGGATGGTCCTCTCACTAGGATCTGAACCAAGGCCTCATTGAGCTGCTGGACAGTCTATCCAGGATCTTCCAGGAGCTGCCTGCATACTCTGGCCACATGAAGCCAGGAACTATTATGCAGCAGGAGTAAATCAGAACCCACTGCACCAGCGTAGGGTCTGATAGTGGGTCCAAGGATTTCATCCTGTTACCTAATGGCAGTCAGGGTGCAGTTGCCTGGCTTGTAGAGGTCTGTGTGTCCCTCGATGGATATGCCTCCCCAGATCATCACTGATCGACCAACAAACCAGTCAGACTGAATGATGTTACAGGCAGCAAAACATTATTCTCCAGACCCTTTCACGTCTGTCACATGTGCTCAGGATGAACCTGCTCTCATCTGTGTAAAGCACAGGGCGCCAGTGGTGGACCTGCAATTCTGCTATTCTCTGGCAAATGTCATCCACAGTGACTCTACAGTGCCAGGCTGTGAGCTCAGGGCCCACCAGTGGATGTTGGGCCCTCAGGCCACCCTCATGAAGTTTGTTTCTGTCACACCTGTGGCTGCTGGAGGTCATTTTATAGGTCTCTGTGAGTGCTCACCCTGTTCCTCTAGTGCACCTGTTCTCCATTTCATCAACACCAAATCAGCTGAAACTGATTAACAAACTTCTCTGCTACTTAAATGCTACGTAATTGTTTTGAGAAGTCCAAAGTAACCCCCCCCCCCCCCCCGCCCGCTTCTAGAAGATTTGTGCATTTGATGCACTTTGGACCACATATCAACTTGTATTTAAGGTGCATTTTAAGTTCACTTTTGCCTGTTTTGGAATTCTTGCATATGGGTTATTTTCCTGCGTCTACTGTGACACAGACTGATTCAGTCATGCTATCACCCTCTATTATACAATATATCTGTCTGACAGAGAGGCATCTGCCAGATAATATTATTTCATCACCATTTCAACTGCTGCAATAAAATTTCCCAAATACGGGATAAATAAAGTATTTCTCATTTCTCAAATAAGGATGTAGTGGTATTCTATCAGGGCAAGCAAATCTGTTTGTCCAGGAAGTTCAGTTAAAAT
Organism: Archocentrus centrarchus; assembly: GCF_007364275.1. NCBI lineage: Eukaryota > Metazoa > Chordata > Actinopteri > Cichliformes > Cichlidae > Archocentrus > Archocentrus centrarchus. Next base: position 2,413,613 of record NW_022060266.1, on the reverse strand, counting down.
CTACCAAGTGAAAGTGAGTTCTCTCTTTTCATCTCAAACAGGTTTCTGTCCCAGTTCCTCCCCTTGCCTGCCATCTTATAGCTGCAATTGGCGATTGTCTCTGGAAGCAGGCTTGACTCTGAATCTGTCCTGTAATTTTCATGGGCATGTGCACATCCTGTTAACAATGACTTGAGTTTTTCAAGCTGAGAGGTTAGCAGCCTTTTCTAGTTGTTTGCATAAGTGCACTGGATACCCTGCTGGGAGACTAGGGTGCTAGACAAGTTGCTGCTAGCTCTGCTTTCACTGCTCTGAGATCAGTTAAGTTACCATCTGTGCATTTTTACTAAAGGAATGACTCTAAAATTGATAAATGTTTTAGATGATAACTACAGAAGTAATAAGATTTTACACTTCTTCAGGAAGTCAGCCAGGAAGGAGTGCAGAAAGGTGAAAATGTCCAGGAAGAATGCAAGAAGATGCACGAGGCTGTCAGCATAGTTATAATACAGCATGTGTATAGCGAGTCAGTTTAAACAATTCATGCTGACAGGTGGACTTCAGCCTGACAGCGTGACAGACTAGACAAATGCATGTTTGAGAACTTAGAACAAAGGACTGGCACGTGTTTGTCCTTAAATCTTAAAGTCCAGTCAGTCTGAGTTACTGGTTGTGACAGATGAACAGACGCATGGGCAGATGGACCCATGCTGATGCATTTAATGACTCCCATGATTCTTATAAATTCATGAAGTATTATAAGTAAAGATCTTCCAACATCGCTGTCGCTCAGTGGGACCTACAATTATAAACTGAATTTTGCTTACTGTAATTTGCATGATTACAAGCTCATGAGAGAAAAGGGAAAAGTAAGCGTTTCTTTGTGTATTACACGTGACTTGAACCTATTCTTCTGTGAGCACTCGATGTGGTCTGAGCTGTCGGAGGAGAGATACAGCTTCTGCTACTCTGTTTTACAGTCAGTTAACATCACTAAAAACAGCCTGACACGTCTGACTGCTGCACTTTCTCATCATAAACACGTTTCGGAGCACCTCTTTAGCGCTCCTTCTCATCGCTAAAATGTCTCTCATTTCCTTCTGCATGGCTGCATCCTCCTTCATACCTTTTTAAAAATGTGCATGCACAGGCGATACAGGGGGAAATTTCTGGAGGAAAGAGGAGTGTCAGTGCTGATCAGTATTGACTGTGTTTAATGCGTGGTGACTACTCTAGGATCCATATTTAACTCTGCATGAATATTTCATCTCTTCTAAAAATTTATTATGGGGCCATCTGGGAGTCTCCTGAGCATAAAACAGATTGGTCCACCTGTGATAAATATCCTTACAAAGGAACGGCCCTTCAACCGTCCCCTTCCCGACTCTCCTTCTAATCCATTGCCACCGACAAGGAAGAAGAGTTCCTTTTACCAGGCTATCAATCATAATTGGCCATGTAGATGTTAAAGTGATTCCTAAAGATGGTCGATCCATGGTGCAGCATGATGGGAGTAATGGCTGATGAGTCACTGAGCTGCTGACAGTCAGGGTCAAGGTTAATGCCATCACTTATTTACGTTCAATTAAATTTGGAGAACACAGAGGAAGATTAAAGCAGGTCTGCAAGCAAAGGTTCTAATGTTGTTCAGGAATGTGGAGAAGCTCATGCATACTGCTGCTGCCTCCCTATCAACACATCCATGGATGTAAATATGGGGAAGTGAAGACAGTAGAAATTGTCTTTATTATTAGATACATGATAATTCACCCACTTCTAAATGATTTATGCTAAAGAAGAGTCCATTCCATTCTCTGTGTAATTAATTGTATTCTTCACATACTGTATATACCAACGCCATGTGGTATAGCTGCCACAGAATTAGTTCAGAGTAATTAATTTGAGAATGGGAACAAATGTCTTAAGTTACTATCTGTGCTATAGAGGATCACAGCGGGAAATCTCTGTGCCCCTTCTTCTGCTCTCACTGTATCAATTCTCAGAACAACTAAATCAGCAGATAAATCTGGCTCTATGCTTCAGAGGCATTCACATGCGCTGATTAAGACCCTGATTTAGAAAAAATAAGTGGCCTTTCATTCTGGAGGCAAAGGGAAGCCAGGTTCCCCGTATTTTTTCAGTTCTTAGTTGTCATTTTAATAAAAAGCTTTTGTTTCACACATTCCATAATTCTTATTTGCTGCTGCTGTTTTCTCTTTCTAATTTCCTACTGAGACCTTGGCTGTAAGAAACAATGAATCAAACAGTTCTCCTCTAAATATCAGGCAGGAAGTATGCAGTGAAACACCATCCTGGACTCAGGGCCGTATTACCGACCGGGCGAGTGGGGCTGGCGCCCCGGGGCCCATGGATCCAGGGGGCCCAGGGGGGGCCCAACAACAATCCAGATACCGATGTCGATGCTGATTGCGATAGAGCCCTCTATTCTAGGATCTTCTTTAGTTGTACTTCTTTAGTCTATAAGGGTTAACTGAAATGGGCTGGGGGGAGTGACAGCAGTCAGAGGGCCCTCGGCCACAGGACATAGGAACCAGAGGGCCCCTGGGCCATGTCGTACAGCAACCAGAGGGCCCCTAGGCCACGGAGGACGGCAATCAGAGTGCCCCTGGGCCACGGGGGATGGCAAAGGGCCCCTGAACCACGGGATATGGCAACCAGAGGGCCCCTGGGCCACGGGGGACGGCAATCAGAGGGCCCCTGGGCCACGGGGGACGGCTATCAAAGGGCCCCTGAGCCACGGGATATGGCAACCAGATGGTCCCTGGGCCATGCAGTACGAAAACCAGAGGGCCCCTGGGCCACAGAATATGGCAACCAGAGGGCCCCTGGAGCATGGGGGACGACAACCAGAGGATCCCTGGGCCATGAGGAACGGCAGCCATTGTAAGAGAAAAACCAATATGGATTTTCCAGTGGACTCAGTCCTGCTAAAAATCACAGAAAGTCGCAATTGGCTCTCTGAAAAGTCGCTTAAAGTCACCAGATGACATCATGACATTACGTATGATGTCACAGCACCATGCACGCAATGCCAATCTCTAGAAAACGTGTGGGGACGGTTATGTCTGTAGTAGAAGAAGACAGTGCTAGCGGATTTTTATAGATCAGAGCTAATCTGCAGCACTGATTCACCGTTAGAAATGCTTCTGACAGCGGCGCAAAGCTACAGTTATGTTGAGAACAATGATTTTTGTCACTTTAAAGACGAGCAGCCAGATTCACCAAAAGGTTGCGAAAGTTGCTAAATGTTTTTTTGTCGTTAGGGACGCCCACAAGTGCGGACGTTTTTCCTTTCCAAAACCCCGCCACTCTGAACGGGGTTAGGGTTAGGGTAAGGGGGTAGGGATATGCACCCCCGGTTTCGGGTTTCGGAGTAGCGGGGTTTCGTAATGGAGAGGTGTAACCCCCACAAGTCACTAAATCTAACGGCAAAGTTTCTCAATTGACAACACCTGCTTCGTGACCACAACGTATCCTGGGCCTAAAGCTGGCCCCAGTAGAGAGCTAGTAGAACTTGTATCTATTTTCTGTGGGAAGTGATTTCGATGGTGATTCACTTGTCATGATACCTATTAGTTGTCTTCAGGGAGAGTAATAGACAAGTAGACATTCACCTTCGGAACACCAGGTTTTGTACCACTTCACTTTGTAGATTACGCTTCCATATGTCCCACAGTTAAGTCAAAATTGAATCTAATATTCTTAAATCCATTTATCGAAACTTCTATCAATATTATTTTATTAATATCTCACATATCAGATTTAGCCACCAACAATTTGTTTAAAAGCTCATAGACATTTACATAATATTATAACTGTATTGGAATAAATTATATTGTACTTATGTCATTGAAAGAGCAACTGTATTTTTTCAGTGAACAAATTTGGATTTCCAATGTCGATTTTCCAGTGGACTCAGTATTGTTAAGAAAATCACAGAAAGTTGTTATTGACTCTCTCAAAAGTCGCTAGAAGTCGCCAGATAAAGTCATGACATTATGTATAATGTCACAGCGTTATAACGGGTGCACGGCTACGACTATCCTACAAGAAGGCAGTGGGATTCATGTCGCTATTGCGACATGCTGCTATGCCGACAATTGATGTCTATTGTCGGCATAGCGATATGTGCCTAACCCAAAACTATTCCTAACCTTAACCATCAGTGAAGAAGTGTCGGAATAGCGACATGTCGACATAGCGGGATGTCGGAATAGGTATTGCTAACCAAGGCAGTGCTAGCAGCTTTTTACAGATCAGAGCTAATCTGCTGCCCTATTTCTCCATTAGAATGGCTTCTGACGCAGGGCTACAGTTGTGTTGAAAAATAATGCTTTTGTCACTTAAAAGACAAGTAGCCAGATTCGCCTTAAAATCGCCAAAGTCAATAGATGGTTTCTTTTATCGCTAGAGATGCGCACAAGTTACTAGACCTAGCAACACTGTCGCTTTGTGACCACCGCATATCCTGGGCCTAACGCTGGCCCCAGTAGAGAGCTAGCAGAACTTGTATCTATATTCTGTGGGAAGTGATTTCGCTCCTGCACAATATTGTTTGCACACAAAATGACATGGTGATTCACTTGTCATTATAACCTATTAGTTCTCCTCGGGGAGAGTAATACACCAGTAGATATTCACCTTAAGAACACAAGGTTTTGTACCTCTCAACTTTGCAGATTTCGCTTGCATATGTCCATATGAACAAATTTGGATGTCCAATATGGATTTTCCTGTGGAAATCACAGAAAGTCACTATTGGCTCTCTGAAAAATCGCCAGATGACGTCATGACGTGACATATGACGGCAAAGCGTCATACACAACGCTCATCTCTAGAAAACGTGCATGCATGGCTGCGTTCATAATGCAAAAGGGCAATGCTAGCAATTTTTAAAGATTAGAGCTAATCTGCAGCACTATTTCACCATGAGAAACACTTCTGATAGCAGCACAGAGTTACATTTATGCTGAAAAACAATGACTATGCCGGGTGCATGTCGCTATTGCCATTGATTTCTA